>NC_140236.1:5088546-5188546 GCF_949987555.1 Borostomias antarcticus
TGCAACCTGGAGTTTCTTCTCCAGGTGGCAGCCATGGTGGCCAAGCCTAGAGGGCCTGTTCACACTGCTGGACATGAACACTAGCCAGATATAGATAGACGGCCAGCCAGACACCTACCCTGCCAGAGGACTGGACAGACTGCTGGCAAGACAGAGAGACAGATAGACGGCCAACTAGACCGAGCCGTCTCCTCAAGCAACCTAAGAAGAAGACAGACAGACAGAGAGATAGGACATACAGACAGACAGACAGAGGACAGACAGACAGCCAACTAGACTGAGCCATCTCCTCAAGCAACCTACCAGATTAGAAGATGGACAGCAGAGAGATAGGACAGACAGACAGACAGGTACTGTAGGCAGAAAGACAGGCCGGCAGACAGACAGACAGAGGACAGACAGACAGGTACTGTAGGCAGAAAGACAGGCCAGCAGACAGACAGACAGAGAACAGACAGACAGACAGACAGAGGACAGACAGACAGACATACAGTACAGACAGGTACTGTAGACAGAAAGGCAGACAGAAAGGCAGACAGAAAGGCAGACAGACAGACAGACAGACAGACAGACAGACAGACAGACAAACAAACAAGCCCCAACCCCCTCGTACCCCTGATCTGCCCCCTCAGCGCGTCCCTCTCCCCCTCCAGGGTCTGGGCTGTGTTCCTGCTCTGGGCCCAGCGCTGCTCCAGGGCCACGATGGTGTGGGCATGCTGCCTCACCTGCTCCCTGTACTCCTCCTCCCGGACCCTGTATCGCTCCCTCTCTACCTCCGCCCCCCTCTCCTCCGCCTCCTTCACCATCCCCCGCCACTCCTCCTCCCTCCTGTCGGACTCTTCCTGGAATCTGTCGCGCCGTTCGTCCTCCTGGGTCCGGGCCTCCTCCTGCAGAGCACTCTGGGAAATGGAGGAAATGTCAACGGAGATGTGTGGCTTCCCTATAATGCTTCTGGAGACTTTGGTTGACAGTGAAACGGTAGACGAACAGGAAAACAAGAGCAGAGAGGGTCTTTCAGGACCGGGTGAGATGGGTCCAGCCATGCCAGCCTCTGGTGCTCTCTCTCACCTGGGCTCGTTTGAGGGCCTCTACCTCCCCCCTCAGCTCCTCCAGCTCCTCCCCTCTGGCCTGCTCTTCCAGCTGCGCCGCGCTCATCTGCGACGAGCGTGAGAAACGTGACCGTGTAAAGCGAGGACAGCGAACGATTTCACTCGTAGGCGAACGATTTTAAAAGCAGATCATTTGAATCCGTCATTCGGGGGGAACCTGCTGTTTCTGCTGCTCCAGTTCCTCCGTGGTGGCGGCCAGCTGGTCCTGCAGCTGTCTGGTCCGCGCTTCGCCGCCTCTGACCGCTTCCAACTCCGCCTGCAAGCCCCCGGGAAAACAAACCGCGCTGTGACCTCCCCGCCATTGACCATCGGCTCGCTAGTTTCATCACATTAGCCGCATCCGTGAGACTGATGATGATGAAATGGGCCGTCGGACTCGCAAACCCCCCCCCCCCGGAACACCTGCCATTCTACCTTCACACGCTGAAGCTCAGCTTCGTATGTCTGACGCTCACAGCTTAATCTCTGTATGCCACTCAAGACTCCTGTGAGATATTAACAAAAGAAGAAATCCCTATTAGATGTCATCGATCCACAAATAATAACAATACCGTAAAGCAGTAGGCAAAAAATGTACAAAATACCATAAACTGCCCAAATGTCTCACCTTTGCCACCGTCGGTGTTGTCGGATCCGGACCCGTCCGTGCCAGCGTCCAGGGCCCGGGTGGCGTCCTGCAGCAGTGAGAGGTGGACACCCAGCAGTGAGAGGACTGAGGCCTGCACCCAGGCCAGCGCTGGACACACACACTCCTCCTGTAGGGCAGAGCTGGCCCCCTCCAGGGCGTCTGCGGAACAGGCCTCCTGGACCTGAGTCTGAGAAGAGAAAGAAGGCTGTATTGCAAAAAAGTATTTTTAAAATATATTGAAGTGTTTTACCGAGTTCATATATAAGTGTGTATGTATAGAGCCATAATGAGGGGCTAAACAAGAGCTACTTTAGTGCTTATTTAGACTGTGTACTGAATTAAACGCATTACCTTGGATGAAAATAGACATAGCTAATGCTTGTATGAGTCAATGTGTAAAAGTGTGTGAATAATAAAGTACCAGACAGGCTTCCAGTCTGCTCTTCAGTCTCTCTGTGTCTTCTGCCATCTGGTTCTTCTCAGCGGCGTTCTCCTTCCACCGTACCTCCAGCTCGTCCAGCTTAGAACCCAGGTTCTCCCTCTCCTCAAGCAGCTCCTTCACCTGCGCCAGTACCTGCAGGACACAGAACACGCTTATCACCGATTCAACCATTCACAGCTACAGACATTCATGTACTCATGTCTGAGGTTCGATCACTTTTTTCAGCTCTTCTGAGCAGACAGTTCTTTTCACTGACCTGCTGGTCGGAGGACAAGGCATCTTGGGAAGTGGAGTTCTCGGGATCAACGCGCAGTGCCTTTAGCAGCACACTACGAAAGAGCTCAACCTGCAAAAACAAACATTATTTAAAACTCTCATTTTTCAACTAAAAGATAAAGTTATTAGATTATGCTCTTAGTCACTTGTTTTAGAAAGGAGATGCACTTTTGAATTCTGGCAAGTAGTAGTACATTGGCTTTTCCTACTTTAAATGCAATTATTGTAAGTCGTTTTGGATAAAAGCTAAATGACTGTAATGTAATGGGATGTAATGTATTAGGCCTTACCCTTCCCTCCATCAGATCCAGCTCAGCCTGGCTCTTCTGCTGCTCTGTCTGTCTGTCAGCCTCAGTCTGGTCTAACAGCGAGACCCGCTCCTAGACACACACCACCACTGAGACATCAACCTGGAGCTCTGGAATGACTCCCGAGCCATGTCTGACTATGCTGATATCCACACTGTAACACGGATACAGGAAGTCCTTACCTCGACTTCCTTCTGAAGTCTGATCCGTAGAGAGTCCTTCTCTATAGCGTGCTGCTCCAGACCCCTCTGCTTCTCTCTGAGTGACAGCTCCAGCGTTTCAATGCTCTGCAGATGGAGGGGAACGGTCATCAGGTCAACCTTTTAATTGCAGTCATCTATAGTACGTCTGTCTGCCTGTCTGTCTGTCTCTATGGCTGTCTGTCTGTCTGTCTCTATGGCTGTCTGTCTGTCTGTCTGCCTGCCTGTCTGTCTGTCGAATGAATGAATGAATGAATGAATGAATGAATGAATGAATATTTTTATTTTCATGTGTGGTCATAATGACCCATCCCGCATGGGATTATTCAGACACATTATAACAAAGGTAATACTTATTCCGGCACACCCCGCTTTGACACACTAACCACATACGCCCAAAAAACAAAAAGACAAGAACAAATAACTCATAAATAAACTTAAACATTTTACACAGACAAAACAAAACAAACAAACAGTCAAGACTGTCTGTCTGTCTGTCTGTCTGTCTGTCTGTCTGTCTGTCTGTCTGTCTGTCTGTCTGTCTGTCTGTCTGTCCGGTGGTGTCCACTGGATTTAAATGACGTTTGGCTTGGCTTGTCAGTCAGAGGAGCTTGGGGGGTGAATACCAACCTTCCTCAGGATGAGCACCTCATTCTCACGGTTGAACAGCTCCTCCTGGTGTTTCTTGATCATTTTAGCATACTGAAGGACAGAAAGAGAGAGAAGCTGGTACTCGGCTCAGTTACTAAGCATAAGACACATGGGGCAAAGTGCTGGGGGAGGAGGTGAGAAGAGACCTTGGTGGCGTTGCTCCCCAGCTGAATGTCCTTGTGTCTGATGTCCTGGCGCAGCCTGTCCACCTCGGAGGACAGCTTCAGACTCTGCGTCTCCCTAGAAGACAGGTCTCTCTGTAAGCTCGCTACTAGACCTAGTAAGAGAATAGGAAAAAAGACAGAGCAGCACTTAGGTACACAAATGCACACACACACACACACACACACACACACACACACACACTCTCACTCTCTCTCTCTCACACACACACACACTCACCTGTAAATGCAGACATACAAAGATATATATACTGTACACACACGGATACACGCATACTGTATACACACACACACGCACACCACACACACACACACACACACACACCTGTAAATGCAGACATACAAAGATATATATATACACATACGGATACACACATACTGTATACACACACACACACACACACACACACACACACACACACACACACACACACACACACACACACAACCTGAGGCAGTGCTGCTGTCCCTCTTCAGCCTCTCCATCTGACCTCTGAGACTGGAGATCTTCATGTCTCTCTCAGTCAGCGAGTGCTTTTCAACGGAGCTCCGCTGTATCTCCACCATCTAACAAACAAACAAACAAACAAGCCAAGGATCACTACATACACAACCAGATTGTAATAATAATGTAATTTAAATCAAAAGATTACCACACCTGCTCCTTGAGCTGCTGTATCTGCTCCTTCTTCTCGCTGATGTCCGTCTCCAGACAACGCAGCCTGCGCCTGATCTCCGGCTGGGCCTGGCCCTGGGTCAGCTGGCGCCTCAGCGCCGTCACCTCGTCCCTCAGGCCGGAGATCACCCCGTCCTTCCGCTGGGACTCGCCCTCGAACACAGCCAGCCGCTGGACCTCGTCCCCGAGCCTCAGCAACCTCTCCTCCTACCACAGGACAGGGAGGGATGAAGGGAGGGAGGGAGGGAGGGAGGGAGGGAGGGAGGGAGGGAGGAAGGATGGAAGGAAGGAAGGAAGGAAGGAAGGAAGGAAGGAAGGAAGGAAGGAAGGAAGGAAGGAAGGAAGGAAGGAAGGAAGGAAGGAAGGAAAGGAAGGAAGGAAGGAAGGAAGGAAGGAAGGAAGGAAGGAAGGAAGGAAGGAAGGAAGGAAATGAGAATACATTACTGATTCAATTAATTAATCATAATTAATCAAGCTAATTATGGGATTTATGGGATTATTGCATACAGCAAATATGAGACCTACTTTATCTTGCAAGAGATGCTGTATGGTCTGGGAATTTTGAGACACCACTCCGTTATTCTGAGGGGGTCCGTTTCCTGTGCTGCCAGTCCAGCTTCCTGTAGCAATACAGAGTTATCTCATCCAACACTGTACGCATCATGTTGCTGAAACCAACTACAATAGGACACAACACTGACGGGAATTCAGTAACCTTGTCTTCGAGAAGTGGTCCCTTTCTCAGGGGCGCTGCTCTGCTGTCCCGTCCTCTTGGCCCCTGCGCTGGCAGGACGTGCCCGACTGGGGGGTCGAGGGGTCACGGAGGAGCCCCCCCACACCCAGGCCACGGGGGCAGAGGACTGGCCGGCCAGGTGGGGGAGCTGTGAGAAGGGGGAGGATGGAGAGGGGGCACGGGGTGGCTCTTCTATCAGCTGCAGGGAGCTCTGACAGGCTGGCCGGTCACTCGCAGGAGGGCAAGGGAGCTGGAGAGAGAGAGAGAGAGAGAGGGAGAGAGAGAGAGAGAGAGAGAGAGAGAGAGATGTGCGCACAAGACAAGTACAATAACCATAAAATCTTCAACAGTCACAGCACACGGCAGTTAAGAGGTCTGATGTGACTGAATAGCAGGGCGATAATCTAATCCTAAACGCATAAATCATACTACCAGAGATGGGCCGTCCACTGTGAAACGATAGGTGGAGCCTCCATAGCCGAAATGTAGCTCGTCCCCTGGAGTCAGGCGCACGGCGGCGTTATGGATACGACAGTCGTTGACGTAGGTGCCGTGGCCGGAGTTCAGGTCACTCAGGACGAAGCAGCGTTCTGATTCGCTCCACTCAATAAGGGCGTGGTGCTCCTCAACTCCTCCATTCTGTCAGCCAAAGGCATGATACAATGATAAAAGACTATCTGCTCATGACCTACTGTACCTTTACAGGAGTAGCTTGCTTCACTGTGTTGTTCCATCACTTTCATTGCCATCTTTTTAATTGATGGTAATTTTTGAGGTTAATGTTTAATGTTTATGGTGATATACTAATAACTAAACAACTAAACAATTCTTTGGGGATTTTGTAGCTGAATAAAAGACACACTAGGGAAATAGTGGAATGTAGGCCTATACTATATAGCCTACAGCTATAGCCTACATATACTTTACAGCTACAGTAACATGCAATTGTTTTGCAGTAGACTAGAAACTTAAACGTACCTGTAGACATAAATCACAATCCCGGTGTCTTCCTATTGACGTGGTTCTGGGCTGGAGTTTAAACATCCAGCCTGTGGTTTTCAGGAAGCCTTTCATCTCCAGCTGTCAGAACAAATTTACGCATGTGCAAGAGACGGGTTTGTCACAGGCACATTTCGTAGGCTAATTTAGGCTACATTCGGTGGAGTAGACTAATTCATGTCTTCGAGTAACATTTTACCATAAACAATAGGCTATAAGAACAGATATGAGGCTACAACAACTAGCCTCAAAATAAACGGGCTACTCTTTCACGACGCTAGTTAGTTACATTGAGGAGGTGTCCTAAATAAACTATGAATAATGACTCCCACAAACCCGAAACACTGTTGCATAGTGGGCCAACATCCTGTGGACTGCGGATTGTATATCAGCGCCATGGAAACACACAGCCCCGCCCTCCCATTAACCATTTGTTGTATAGACGTCAAGGTAGGTAGTTTGGAATAGTAGATTGAGCGTATTCCAAAGTCTTTATGTCAAATAACATGGGCAGACCATTTGTTGAAGGTAGACTATATATCATAAAAGTAAATTAAATTATAAATTAAGAAATAACTCATTGTTTTATGACATTTAATAACTGTTTTCAGGTAGAACTTCAAGCTGTGTGTAAAGGGAGTTGTCAGTGCATGCAAGTGCTCTCTGATTGGCCTATGCATAGGAATTCCATAAACGATCAGATGTAGACACAGGCCATAGGCCTACTGTAACATGTTCATAAAGTCCCTGTAACATGTTCATAAAGTCCCAGTTCTCAAAAGTGTACCAATACGAAGTAAAATGATTTCCACTTTCCTGTGTTTACAAAGCCCTAAAAACACACAAGAATTACATTTCTCATATTAGGCTATAGTTTTAACATTCTCCTTCGCCACTGGGTAAATAGTGGGGATTTGAGTAGCCTATGTAAAGAAAGAGACCAGAAAGTGGAATATTTGCACACCAGTTTTTATTTGAAGAGAAACTGCATACAGTAGGTATACAGATCCAGTCCTTAGTTATAGCGGGCCAACACCTGGAAATAGACAATTGGAATGAAATTAGGACATAGCATATAATATGTATCTATGTACAGTAGCTGCATGTGTACAACACTACATATTTACATTAAATTTAAATTATGTTGTTCTCCAATTGTTTACTAATTTATAAAATAATGTTGTTTAATGTAAATATGTAAGGTTTTGTAAACAACAAATCTTTGTTTGTGTAAACATAAACAGGGCAAGATTCTACTGTATGGATCAGTTGAATAGAGAAGGGTGAGGTACAGTACAGGGCCTCCACTCACATCGTCGATCCAAGACCTGTAGGCGCTGATACGGGTGAAGACCGAGGGTTTCCTGAGGGCGTTGCAGCCCTGGCCAGAGCCGAAACTCACCACACCATGGACCTCCCAGGAGCCATCAGCGTTCTGGCAGTTCAGGGGGCCACCGGAGTCGCCCTACAATACAAGACAATGGAACGGAGCCATTTTGTTGTTGGACCATTTCCCTCAAAAGATACCTCTTTTTTTTCGGGGTAAACTGACTAACATGATACAAGTAGAATTGACAAGTGACTTACGAAGCAGCTACCCTTCACTCCATCTCCTCCAGCGCAGACCATATTCTTGGTGACCATGAAGCTCCACCAATCAGGCTGGGTGCAGGTGGCGTGGTCCACCACAGGAAGCAGAGCCTGCTGCAGGGTGTCAGCACCATCCCCATCGGCTACACAGGGGAACATTCAACACTCAGATCAAATTTGGGCTTTTTTAAAATTTTGAACTCACTAAGGACGGCCAGGTATGTAGGGTCCATGGAATATTCATACAGTAAATACTAACTTTGTTCAAACAGATCTAAGTTTGTGCTTTGGACAGGTATGATTGTCCTTGACTGGTGGCAAACAGAACGTACTTGAGAGGCGTCCCCAGCCAGTGACGAAGCAGGGGGAATCATGGGGCAGGATCTTGCCAGACTTAGGCAGACAGACAGGCTTGATGGTGTCAGAGTAGGTGGCCGGGCGCCGCAGCTTGAGCAGGGCAATGTCATTTCTAAAGGACATACAGTAAGAGTGTGTGACTGATGTAAACACTATATTACTATAATCCACCAAAGTAGATACTTTGACATTAATTAGCCTAATTCATTCATTCATTCATTCATTCATTCATTCATTCATTCATTCATTCATTCATTCATTCATTCATTCATTCATTCATCCATTATGCTTAGAAACCGTGCCTGCATTTGTATGTATTTAGGCACAATGCTCAAAGGAATATAGTTCACTCACATGCCTTTACTTGAACTATACTTTGGGTGGATATGAAGCCTCCCGACATCGATCTCCTCTGAGCCAGCCTCATTGTCGTATATCAAGCTGTGCTTGCCCAGGTTGACTCTGTAAACATATTTTCTGCTGCAGGATCATGAGAACCCCCCCCCCATGCACACAGACACACACAGACACAGAGAGAGCGAGACACACACACACACACGCACACACATACCAAGAGTCAAGATTGTTGAGATACGAAGCCTGATTACGTTAATAGAAGTAACTAATTTTTAGGATCCTTAAGACACGCTATAGATCATAATAAGTGAATTTATAATAACCAGCTGTGTGTTACTTGATGCAGTGAGCAGCAGTCAGGACCCAGCTGGGAGCGATCAACGCAGCGCCACAACAGTGGTGGTACCCTAACCCCCCTACGTCATACTGGAGGGACACCTGAGAGTCACACAAAATAAACACCATTGTTTTTCTCAGCATAATGAAAGTGACAAACCCTGATCTTGGAGGCGCGCTGTCCTAAAGGACAACCAGGGTCTGACGGTAGCGAAGGAGCGTAGGGTGAGTTGGATGTAAAACGGAAACTTCCGGTACCTGCCAGGGCCAGCTGTGCGCACGGGCGTCTTCTCCTCCGACCACCCTGGTGGTGCTGGGGGGGAAGGTGGGCTGGCCGCACCCGTAGGCTGAGAAAACACATGCATTCCAGTTCCATTTGTTTATCCAAACTGCGGAGTAAATGATCTAAGCAGTTTTTAGCATTACAGTTAATTTGACGTGTCAGAAAAAGCAGTGATGGGCTCATGTTTTTCCTCAATAGGATATATGGCACGATATTACACTTTCTGAATACGATTATCATACCGATAATGATATTATCACAATATCCATGAAATCATTAAAACACATCTTTAACTTTATTTTGCTCCAATGTTTGTTTGTTTGTTTGTTTGTTTTCTCTTCAAAACATCTGACATGTGTATAGGCATATTAAAATCAACTGTGCTTAACAGTTGGAACCTACTTTTTCTCATTGAATTTCCTTTACACAATATATCATGGCTGGATTATTTACATTATATTAATATTTTCATTTTTAAAATACCACAACTATAGCAAAACCGGGATATCACAACACCCTTGATAGAATGATGTATGTACTAACATGCACATTCAAGTTGATTATTTGATTATTTTAATAAAATGTCTTACCTCCAGCTACAAACAAAGCAAAGATCACAAACTTCATGATGAATGTCTTCATGGAAGTTCAGTGGAGTATGCGTCTTTTATAGCTGACAAAGAGACATGTTGCATAATATATCAGCTTTTGGCTCAAATCCAACTGAAAAAAAATCTACATTTGTAGATAACCCAATATGTATGCCTTGTTTCTGTGAAATTCACAGGTGTCATGAAATGATTGGCTGTCCAAGGTGACTCTGCAGAGAGATTTGGGCTTACAGTAGTTGGTTATTTTCTGGATGGAAATGACGTGGGGTTTGTGTTCCAAAATAAAATAAAAAGTTAATATCCTAAAGTCAACAAGCTACTGACGTAATACTATTGGTCAGTTTCTCATCCCTGGATAGTTATGAAAGATGGAAAATGTGACTTCTGTGGTGATGAAAGTGCTGTTTTTGGACTATGTGGGAGCTGGGATGATGATGAGGATGATTAATGGGCTCGAGGAGGGGCTCCTCAATCAGCTGTAGAGTGTTCTGACCAGTTTACCACTGGTGAAGTACTGGTGATAAAAACCATACCATACACAAGTACAGTAGGTACCACTGCATATGGAAAGGTTGAATGAACGTGGTCATTTTTTACTTTTACCATGACTACATCCTTACCTGTAAACATAACTCACAATTAATCCCTGCGTCTTGCCTATCACTGTTATGTAAGGCAAATGTGTGAACCAGACATCCATGTTGTCCCATACATTTTGAAGGTAAACCACATTTAAAGTAGGCATATAAGTACAGGGATTCTGACTATCCCCAAAAAACAACTGGCTAATGTAGGTATAGCGTTGTATAACATTGGGGATTTAGTCCCATTGCGATGATTGATTGATTTTACAAGGGAGACCTGGCCAAAATAGCAGCATAAAAGGTTACAGACAAAAACAACAATAAACAACCAGGAAACATAAAAATAATGCATTTAAAGTGTCTGAACGTACAATTAAATTACCTATAGACAGCGACTGACTGGTACTAACAAAATTATTTATCATTGTAATGAATTCAGGATGTGTCCTAAATTAACCATTTGTGATAAACAGCTGAATAAGCAAGCTGGTTAGACTTGTGCCTGGCAAACCCTACGGACCAACAGGTTGCTTAGGTTGAACCTAATATCAGTGCCATAGAAACACACAGAAGACCTTACATTAACTGGTTGCATGAGACGTTTCAGTTGAGTAAATATACATCATGTTATTAGCCTAACAGATTATTATAACTCATGGATGAATTAATTGATAAATCATTCATTCTTAGAGTGAGTAATTACTATCAAAAATCCCTGTTATGATGAGTGATCATTGTGTGGCATAGGAGAATGATCGCATCCCTGTCTTGGAAATCCATAAACACTCTTGTAGTCATGTACAAGATGGTGTAATAGAAATATACATCAAAGACAATAACATACAGTACTATACTTGAAACACAAGCGAATGGAGGGGAAGTGCTTAGTCGTCAGAATATTGTGTCACTTTCAATGAGAGGGAGTGTCACCTTCATTGAGATGGGTTTTTGAACATGTAATAAAGAATGCCGCCAGAGAGTGAGATATTTTCACAACAGTTTTTTATTAGTTGATAACTGTCAACCAGGATGGATACAGATCCAGGCCTTAGTTCATAGTCATCACCTGAGGAGAGAGGAAATGGGATGAGGATCAGATATTAAGCAACTACATCAATATTGATATACTGAAGCTTTTTCCTTTTTATATATTTTTTTTTTTTTTAAAGCAGAATGTACTGGAACATCAAACAATATTTCCATGTATCAGCTAAAGAAGCAATGCTGTGAGAATGTTGAGGTACAGAATGGGGCCTCCACTCACGTTGTTGATCCAGGGGATGTATCCGCTGACGCGGGTGAAGACGGAGGGCTTCTTGGGGTAGTTGCAGCCCATGCTGGAGCCGAAGCTCACCACGCCGTGGACGTCCCAGGAGCCATCAGTGTTCTGGCAGCTCAGGGGGCCGCCGGAGTCTCCCTACAAGACGACAGAAAGAAGGAAGCCATTTTGTTTATCGAGGATGTACTCCCAGATTCAGCCACAGACAGCAGTGTGTGGCTCATTATTTTGTATTCAAAAGCGCAAGTAACCCACCTCTACTCATTAGTGAAGTAGCCTAACACGCTACGACACGCTAAAAGCAGAGGAGGGCAGGACTCACGTTGCAGCTAGCCAGGTCTCCAGCTCCTCCAGCGCAGATCATGTTGCTGGTGACCAGGCTGCCCCACCAGTCAGGCTTTGTGCAGTTGGCGTGGGACACCACGGGCAGGAGGGCCTGCTGCAGGATGTCAGCGATGGGACCTCCGGCTACACACGGGGGAACATGGTTCAGTGCTCAGATTAGTCATGTTGACTCTTATGAGTGTTGATGATAAATTCCAACTTCAAGAGATCAACACTTCTGTCTGGCCATTTTAGGACAATTGCACTGACTGTAGTCGTGGTTGCCATTTTGTGCTTTGGATAGAGGCGCACAAATGAAGATGAATGATTGGCGGCCAAGTGAACGTACTCCAGAGGCGACCCCAGCCAGTGACGTAGCAGGGAGCGTTGTGGGGCAGGATCAGGCCAGAGTCGGGAAGACAGGCGGCCATGATGGAGTCAGAGAAGGTGACGGGTGAAGCCAGCTTGATCAGGGCAATGTCATTACTGGAGAAGACAGGGGTTACTGTGAGACACGGCAATAACAGACTGTACTCAGTCACAATATTAGTACTTTATTACTATACTTCGCATGAGTAGCCACTTATGGCAGTCAAATGAATTCCCTCACCCACCCACTACTCACCCACCTCACTCATTCACCCACTCACAAACTGAGAAATAACTAAACAGAATACGGTGGACGACTCACCGGATCCTGTAGGAATCCCAGTTCTCATGGACAACAATCTTGGCGGGAGCGATGGCCAGAGAGCCGACCTCGGTGTTGTCCTTCAGGTTGTGCTTGCCCAGGTAGACCCTGTAGGTGCGGCTTCTGCAGGGACACAAGAGGAACACACACCGAGTTTCAGGGTTGATGGGGGAACGGGGCTTATTTAAGAACGCAATGGTAGGGGACACGCACACATGAAATTATACTCGTAACTTTTTGTGTTACCCGATGCAGTGAGCAGCAGTCAACACCCATTGGTTGGCGATCAGAGTGCCACCGCAGGTGTGGTAGTAGTTACTTCCGCTTTTGTACTGGAGAGACACCTGGAACACACCGGAAAAAAATGTCAATGGGTCAACAGAATGGTAAATGTGGGTTGATTTCCCGCCCTTTGGAGAGGAAACAGGTTCTAGGGAGAGTAAGAGGTTGAGTGTTAGGTATAAACGTACCTGCCAGGGCCAGCTGTTCTCACGGACGTCCTCTCCTCCAACCACCCTGCTGGTGATGGGGGGGGAGGTAGGCAGCCCACACCCATAGGCTGTGACACAACCAGACACACACACACACACGCACACCACACACAAGCACACTCTTTTTGTCAGGTTTGTGTCAAGTGTGCAACAAACACTACATTGTTTAATGATCAGTTTCGCAGAGCAAATCTGAGCAAAACTATTTTGTCAGAAGCTTCCATTAATTTGACCTTTGTCGCAAAACACTGTGAGAGAACAATTGTATGCACATTTATAAACAATATGCACAAGTGATGGGCTAGATAGAATTTCTTACCACCAGCCACAAACAAAGCCAAGATCACAAACTTCATCATGATTCTTCCGTGAAGTTCAGTTGCATGTGAGCATTTATATAGCTGACGCACAACCAACTGTGTAGCACTCTGCCAGGAAAACCTAGAAATATTCAGCCTTATTTTGTTGATACTATCCAAAAATACCTCTTATCTATTCAGTTGACGCCCCTTTCTGTGAAATTCACAGGTGTCATTGAATGACAAGGGTTGGTTGTCAAACTTTACTGACTCTGAAAGGAAATCTGGTTTGAACAAGTACTTGTTTTTAGGAGGAGAGAGCTGCAAAATGTGTGGTCAAAAAAAGAAAAGTGAATTACTTTATTAGTTCAAAATAATGTTGATTAAAAGTGAATCTTTAAAAATATATATTATTTATTGTGAGCACTTATGACAGATATTACATAACAAAAGAGCAAACAAAGAAAAAACAACCAAACAACAAAACAGACAAACTAAACAAAAAATATATAATAATAATAAAAACAGCTATTATTATATAAACCTTGATGCCATGAAGTCTATATGTGGTTGCCAAATTTGTAAAAATACATGTTGTTTACACCTATTGTTGTAATAAATTCTGTCAAGGTAATGTAGCTAGAGAGTTCATTGAGCCAATGTGAAGTAGTTGGAGGGGTTGAAGATTTCCAATGTATGGTGATGCATTTCCTAGCTGCTAACAAAGCAAGGTCAATGTGTTTTTTTCTGATACGTTCATCGTCCATATTTTTCCTGAAAAGTTCATCATTAGGTCAAAAAGATTTCTTAACATGTACAGTGCTAATGTTATACTCTAGTTCAGTTAGTCATCCCTGAACTGATGGTAAATGTGACTGAGGACTATGTGACTGAATTGAGGAGTGGTGCATTTGTACTCCTCATGAACTATGTTAGATAAAAACGCTGTACTCCCTACCTACTTTGTACAGTACTTACTCTGTGATACTGTATCACTGAGATCCCAAAATAACAGAACTACGGGAAGGAACATACTATAACCAGTATGCCGTACATTTACATATCATACTTTTGGAATGTATTTTCTTTTGCATTGATATTCTGGAACGCATGAAACATTCCACCATGATCAGTTGTGGGAAGGTCTTGCCTTTAAACATGTGCTTTATCATAACCTGAATAAAGTTAAAGTTGCTCTCAAAAGGCAGTGAAAAATGTATGTTTGTTTTATCTGGGTGTCCTTAACTTAACCCCATGTTTTCCGTAAGGACTAAGTGGGAAGTGCCAAGAATATGTCCCATTTTTTTTGTGACCAGGCAAACGTCATATGCGCAGTAGCCTACTGTATAAAGGCATCTCCGTCTATGACCAGACGTTTAGAAGATACAGACAAGATGAAGTTTGTGGTCCTTGCTCTCTTTGTTGCTGGCGGTAAGGGAAACTCTTTCTTGTGTTCCATCAATAATAGCATTGTACCATATTTTCTAATTTTCCCTAAAAAGTGACTTTCTGAAAATGACATAACAGGCCTGTACAACATGCCCGCATACTGTACATTACAACGTACAAGTCTACTACATGTATATGACACTTGCATGGATATATTTTATAGTTTATTTACTGTATACAAGCCTGAAGACTTTTCTTTTTGCCACTGCTTTCTAAGAGGAGTTATGTTTATCAGTATACTGCACTGTAACTTTTATTCCTGTATTCTATTTGTCCTGCTTTTTGTTTTAAATGTCTATAATGACTTGCTTTTTGCTTTAATGCTTTTAATTTGTCCTGCCTTTTGTTTTAAATGTCTATAATGTCTTGATTTTGTTTTAATGCTTTTAATGTCTCATGTAAAGCACCTTGAATTGACTGTGGCTGAAATGTGCTATATAAATAAACTTGCCTTGCCTTGCCTTACTGTATGTATGTGTGTGTATCTGTGTGTGTATGTATGTATGTGTGTGTGTGTGTGTGTGTGTGTGTGTGTGTGTGTGTGTGTGTGTGTGTGTGTGTGCATGCGCACGTGTGTGTGTGTGTACGTGTATGTTCTGTAGCCTACGGGTGTGGCCTGCCCACCTTCCCCCCTGTGGTGACCAGGGTGGTGGGAGGAGAGGACGTTCGGCCCAACAGCTGGCCCTGGCAGGTAGCCTACAGTACCATACAGTACCATACAGTACCATACAGTACCATACGTGAGAAGAGAGGAAAGATCCGCACACTGATTTCTCCCGGTCCACGTTATTGTAAATATACGATTCGACCCTTAGGTCTTCACCAGGCAACTTATGAAGACCTAAGGGTCGAAACGTTGCGTATATTTTCAATAAAGTGGACCAGGAGAAATCAATGTGTGGATCTTTCCTCTCTTCTCACGTATGTACTCCAGCACCTGGCCTACTAAGGTTGGATGTGCGCACAGCTCTTTTGCCTTTTAGCCTACAGTAACACACATCTGTCAATAGTATTCCATATGATGATCACAATCACATGAAGACAATGGGGACATCGACCATCTGTCCCTGTCCTCTGGGTTTCAGATCTCTCTGCAGTACAACAGGGCGGGAGAGTGGAGGCACACCTGTGGTGGGACTCTGATCTCCAGCCAGTGGGTCCTCACCGCTGCCCACTGCATCAGGTAAAGACACAAAGAAGGACACAGGACATAAGTTATGCCGGTTGTATCCAGAGTCCATCTGACTGGTTAGCTCACTGTATTCTCTCCTGTATGTGTTCCCACATCAGTAACAGGGAATACCGGGTGGTCATGGGCAAGCACAACCTGACCGAGGTGGAAGAGAACTCTCTGGCTCTGGCCCCCGCCAAGATCGTCGTGCACGAGAAGTGGAACCCCATGTTCATCCGGTAGAACCGAAGTAGCTTACTGAGATTAAGGTTATAAGCATGCAAATGCTAACTGCTAACCAGCAGTCAGTGACACTCTTTGACTGGTGTCTTATGCGTTTCCCTCCCCAGTAATGACATCGCCCTGATCAAGCTGGTGTCTCCCGTCACCTTCACTGACTCCATCATGGCCGCCTGTCTTCCTGAGGCTGGCTTCCTCCTGCCCCACAACGAACCCTGCTACGTCACCGGCTGGGGACGCCTCTCCAGTGAGTTTACAGTACTTCGCTGTGGTGTTATAAAGTAACAAGAGTATCTACACCTTAAAAATAGACTCACACAAGATCTTGACAGTCTTCACTTGAACTGAGGAGGTTCTCTTGTCTCTAGCCGGAGGACCCATCGCTGACAACCTGCAGCAGGCTCTCCTGCCCGTGGTGGACCACGCCACCTGCACCCTGCCCGACTGGTGGGGCTTCTTGGTGTCGAAAAACATGGTCTGCGCTGGGGGAGATGGCGTTGTGGCTGGATGCAACGTGAGTCTCTATTTAACAAGAACGTAACGCTCATACCCTGTATCTATAAAGAAGAATTTCTTCTTTGAGGCAATAGCTAAAAAATGACATACTAGCTAAACTAGCTATTTGTGTCGCAGGGTGACTCTGGTGGCCCGCTGAACTGCCGGAACCCTGATGGAGCCTGGGAGGTCCACGGTATTGTGAGCTTTGGTTTGGGCCTGAGCTGCAACTTCCCTAAGAAGCCCACCGTCTTCACCCAAGTCAGCTCCTACATGGACTGGATCAACAACGTGAGTATTACCGCTCAGCTCACAACAGGTTCATGACATGAGGCATGTTAAGGGCATATCTGATGTGTTCGATGTCTTCTCTCACAGGCCATGGTCAGCAACTAAGGGAACAAGCAACCGTACCTGATGGGAAGCCGATGTCACCGAGACGAAGCCTAGCTCGTAAATAAACATCTTGACATGATTTGTGCTGTCATTTGTCTTCGAAGTTGAACACATACAATACAAAAGGATAAGTGCTCATAATGAACTAATCATTAACAGATCATTTATAAACATGTGTAAATGATTCATGATTCATGATTTGTAAATATACTAGTTAAACATTCACAAATGATCTGTAGATGGTTTGTAAAACATTTAATAATAATGAACCAATCATTAACAGATCATTTATAAACATGTGTAAATTATTCATAAATGATTTGTAAATATACTAGTTAAAGATTCACAAATGACCTTGAACACATTATCAACCCTATTACTTGTAAATGATGTGTTCAACATTAATTAATGTTAGTTAATATGTAGTAAAACATTTGTAAATTATTTTAAGAATGCCTTATTTATTTGTTTTGTTTTGTAAATGATTTATTAAACATTTACTAAAAGTCTACAAATCATTTGTAGACATTATTGCAGCCCCAAAGACCGTTATAAACTACTAGTTTATAATGAACTAACCATTAACAAATCATTTATACATGTTTATAAATGAGTCAATCTAATCTAAAGTGTAAACTATTAATGTCTATAAAACATCTATAAATCATTTGTAGAGGTTTTTGCATGCGTCAATCTAAAGTTGAAACTATTTATCATTTACAAATGTCTTATGGACTTTTTCTTCACCTGTTCTAAATTATGTGTAAATGTTGTAGACAGCTTTGTTCCTTTGTGACATCAAAAAATAACGACAGAATGAATAACATGTTTTTTGAATGATTTTTCAAGGTGCCCACCCACATCCATTGTATGACCAAAACGGTGGTAGAGCAATTATCAGACTTTCTCAAAAGTGCTAGTTTTGTCAACTTTTTGATCTGAACCATTGTATATGATCATAAGTAGCCTTAAAACAGGGCTAAACATGATATTTCCCTTTACTACACCTTTAAGTTAACCAAGAGAACTGCGGGGAGATTTAAACTTCTTTTGTTGGTATTTTTTGTTGTCCGCCTTTATTAGTATTCAGATCACCTTAACCCAAGCCCTTTTACTTTCGGTGTTAGCTGAAAACAGAAGATGTCGCGTTGTTCTCATTCAGTCCGCATCCTTTCCAATGGGCCTACAGGAGGTACCGTTCCTGCCAGCCAGGGTCCGCGGATGCTGGATGCGGTTCCGAAGTAAGGACTGGTGGGAGAGTTGTGCTGCCAGAATTTACTGATGCCGAATGGAGAGAAAACTTTAGGATGTCACGCAGGTCATTTGTCAAACTGTGCGGTTTGATGGAGAGAGTTATGAGCCCCAAAGAAGCAACCGTGCGTCGATCCACCTGTGCCATTGGAGATGCAGGTGGCAATTGTGCTTTATAAGTTGGCTGCGCAGAGTACAGGGTTATTGCGAATCAGTTTGGCATTCACAAATCAACGGTGAAAAAGTTTGTATACCTCTTCTGTAAAGGTATGGTCTCATCTGTAATACATGATCTCATCAAAGCATGCGCAATTTCCCAGCGATTTGAGAACGCCTACCACATCCCACAAATGATTGGATGCATCGACGGCACTCATATCCCGGTGTCACGGCACCGCCGCGTCAGCCTCGTCCACCTCCTCAGCCCCCTGACCCCGGCCCGAGCCCCGGTTCTGACGCTGGTCCCCAGCCTGTCCCTGTCTCTCCAGTACCGGACTCCGTTTCCCCCAGCACCTCCCAGAGCCTGCAGCGGGAACTGGGGGCACGTCTGCGGTCACAAGCCAGACACGCCCCCGATCCACACCTGCCGTGCGTCACCTTGATTGCCTCTCCTCCACACCTCAACGCACCTGGTCCTGATCAGCCAATCAACACACCTGGTCCTGATCAGCCAATTGCCAGCAGGATAAGAAGCCGGTCCACACAGCCCTCTGTGCCAGATCGTTGACCAACCAACCTAGTGGGTACACGTCTCTAGCTCCCTGCCTCGTCTGTCTTTTGAACCTTGCCTTACCCTGTTCTCCCTGTCTTCCCAGTTCCTGCCTGACCCACGCCTGTACGATTACCCCGCTCCTGCCTGACCCACGCCTGTACGACAACCCTGCTCCTGCCTGACCCACGCCTGTACGACAACCCTGCTCCTGCCTGACCCACGCCTGTACGACAACCCCGCTCCTGCCTGACCATCGCCTGTACGACTACCACGCTCCTGCCTGACCATCGCCTGTACGACTACCACGTCCCCGCCTGACCCACGCCTGTCTATGGATCACGTTACTGCCTGCCTCTCCCCGGATCGCAATAAACGTGCCTACGGGCTTTCACCCCAATCGTGTCTGCTCTTGGGTCCTCCATCCAAACCCTAACAGAACGATCTGGCCAACATGGACCCAGCGGACAACACAGGCCTCCGGCAGGCCGTCACCTCCCAAGGGATTCTCGTGGGACAACACAGCGTTGTACTCCGGGACGCCGAGACAGCGATGCGGGCTCTCAACGCCAATATGCAAGGCCTGTCGGCCCAGGTAACCACGTCGGAGCAAAGCCTGCACACTATACCGCTACCATGCAAACCCTCAGCGAGCAGGTTAGCCAATTGGTCATGTCCACGGGCTCCGCAGCCCAGAGGGAGGGCCCTGCACCCGGAGCCCTGGCAGCTAGCCCAGCCCCTGTGACTGCATCCCGACGTGAGCCTAACCTCCCTAGTCCCAAGCCGTATGACGGTGATCTGGCTCGTTGTGGGTCATTTCTAATGCAATGTGACTTCATCTTTGTTCACCAGCCTAGCATGTATTCACTGGACGCCGAAAGGATAGCCTTCGTGTCTAGCCTACTTACCGGTCCGCCCCTTAGTTGGTTTGAAGCCACCTGGAAAGCTAACGCGGCTTGTCTCCGGTCTTACGCTGAATTCAGCTTAGAGTTCAGAAAAGTGTTTGATCATCCCGCCCTTGGTCACGACTCAGCCTCACGTTTAATGAACTTCCAACAAGTTAACCGTAGCGTGGCAGAGTACTCCATAGAGTTCGGGATCCTAGCCGCGGATAGCGGGTGGAACGATACCGCCTTACAGACCGCTTTCCGTGCGGGCCTGTCCGAGACTCTGAAGGACGAGTTAGTCAGGGACACGCCCACTACCCTTGACAGCCTAATCTCCCTGGCTATCAAAATCGATCACCGCCTGAGGGAGCGTAGACTGGAAAGAAGCCGCACGTCCCCTCAGCGCACCAAGACGCCACATGCCTCCGCCCCCGAGGACGAGCCCATGCAGTTGGGCGGCGCACGACTCTCCGAGGCTGAACGCGCTCACCGTGTGAGCGAGCGCCTCTGTTTCTACTGCGGTCAACCAGGTCATGGCCGTGCTTCCTGCCCCGCTCGGCCAAAAGACCCAAGCCCACCAGTGAGAGTGGGTTCACCGGTGGGCTGTGCCCTGTCACCCACGCCCCCCATGGCCAAGCTAGCGCACGTGGGCTCTCTTTCCAATGGCTCCTCCTGTGTCGATGCCCAGGGGCGGATGCACCTCGACGTCTCCATCACTGTGAACCAACGGCCCATCTCCGTTCCGTTAGCGGTAGACTCCTAGCCAACGTTACGCATGTCACTGAACCCTTGAGCGTGGTCATCTCTGGAAACCATCGCGAGTCCTTGTCCCTATTGGTCATCACGTCACCCCAGAGTCCCATAGTGCTTGGCCATGCGTGGTTAAAACAACACAATCCCCATATCGACTGGTCCTCTAACCAAGCAGTCAGCTGGAGTACCTTCTGCCTCAGTACCTGCCTCACATCTGCCCGTCCCCCAGCAGAGGGCGCTGTTGCCCCTATTGAGCCTCCTGACCTGTCCCAGGTGCCCCCCGTCTACCACGACCTTGGAGAGGCCTTCAGTAAGCAACGAGCTCTCTCCCTACCGCCCCATCGCCCCTATGACTGCTCCATAGAGCTCCTCCCCGGGGCCCCTCTGCCCTCAGGCCGTCTGTTCCACCTGTCACGTCCTGAGAGAGAGGCCATGGAAACCTACATCAGGGACTCTCTTGCTTCTGGCATCATCAGGCCATCGTCCTCTGCAGTAGGTGCCGGATTCTTCTTTGTCGGTAAGAAGGATGGTTCCTTACGACCCTGCATTGATTACCGGGCTCTGAACAGCATAACTGTTAAAAACAAGTATCCCCTGCCTCTCCTCGCTTCTGCCTTTGAGCCCCTCCAAGGCGCCACCGTCTTTTCCAAACTGGACCTCAGGAACGCCTACCATCTGGTTCGGATTACAGAAGGAGACGAGTGGAAGACTGCTTTTAACACCCCCCTTGGACATTTCGAGTATCTGGTGATGCCTTTTGGGTTGATCAATGCCCCTGCTGTTTTTCAGGCCCTAGTCAATGACGTCCTCCGGGATCTACTGAACCGTTCTGTCTTTGTCTACCTGGATGACATCCTTGTTTTTTCTCGTTCCCCGGAGGAGCATGTCAAGCACGTCAGGCAGGTTCTCCAAAGACTCCTGGAGAACCGGCTGTTTGTCAAGGCTGAAAAGTGTGAATTTCATGTCCGCACAGTTCAGTTTCTGGGGTACATCATCGGAGAGGGTCAGGTGAAGGCTACCCCAGAGAAGATCAGGGCAGTGGTCGAGTGGCCCACCCCCTCAACCAGGAAGGAGTTACAGAGGTTTCTTGGGTTTGCAAACTTTTACCGACGGTTTATCCGTGACTACAGCCGAGTTGCTTCCCCCATGATGGCCCTGACCTCTAGGACCACTCCCTTCTCCTGGACACCCAAGGCAGACGCTGCGTTCAGGGCCATGAAAGCACTCTTCACCTCTGCCCCGGTGCTTACCCAACCAGACCCCTCACGTCAGTTCGTCGTGGAGGTCGACGCATCGGACACGGGGGTGGGGGCGGTCCTGTCACAGCGGTCGGCCTCCGACGACAAGCTCCACCCCTGCGCCTTCTTCTCTCGCCGCCTTGAACCGGCGGAACGCAATTACGACGTGGGGAACAAGGAGCTGCTCGCTGTCCAGCTGGCCCTGCAGGAATGGAGACATTGGTTGGAGGGGGCGGAACAACCGTTTATCGTGTGGACGGATCATAAAAACCTGGTTTACCTCCAGAACGCCAAGAGGCTAAACCCCAGGCAGGCCCGGTGGGCGCTGTTCTTCGGGCGCTTCCGGTTTACCATCACCTACCGGCCGGGGTCCCGCAATGTCAAGCCTGATGCGTTGTCACGCCAATTTGCTCCCCCGGAACCGAGTGCCGCAGAGCCTGACACAATCCTACCTCCCTCCTGTGTGGTGGGCGCGGTCACATGGGAGATCGAGGGCGTGGTCAGGGACGCCCAGAGGAGCCAACCGGACCCAGGTAACGGCCCCCCTAACCGACTGTTTGTGCCTGATCTAGTCCGTTCCCAGGTCATCCAGTGGGTCCACGCATCCCGGTTTGCCTGTCACCCAGGGGTCACCCGCACCCTGGCTCTGCTTAAGAAGCGTTTTTGGTGGCCCACCATGTCAGCTGACACCCGGGAATACATCCAGGCCTGCACAGTCTGTGCCCAGAGCAAGGCGTCGCACCAACCCTCCTCCGGTCTGCTACGCCCCCTGCCTGTTCCTGGCTGCCCTTGGAGCCACATCGGGCTGGACTTCGTGTGCGGGCTCCCTCTGTCCAATGGTAACACCACCATACTAACTATTATTGACCGGTTTTCTAAGGCCGCCCATTTTGTGCCCCTATCCAAGCTCCCCTCAGCTTCAGAGACCGCGGCTCTCCTGGTGACCCATGTGGTCCGGCTCCACGGCATTCCCGTGGACATTGTCTCGGACCGAGGACCCCAGTTTACGTCCCAAGTATGGCGGGGGTTCGGCCGGGCTATTGGAGCCACCGTGAGCCTGTCCTCCGGCTACCACCCCCAGACTAACGGGCAGGCTGAACGGGCCAACCAGTTCCTTGGGAATGCGCTGCGCTGTGTCTCTACTCGGAACCCGTCCGCCTGGAGCGACTACCTCTCCTGGGTTGAGTATGCTCACAACTCCCTGTCCAATGCCTCCACTGGTCTGTCCCCTTTTGAATGCTCTCTGGGCTACCAGCCACCATTGTTCCCTGAGCAGGAGGAGGAACTCACCGTTCTCTCAGTCCAGAGCCACATCCGTCGCTGCCGCAGGGTGTGGAAAGAGACCCGAACCGCCCTGCTCCGCTCTGCCCACCGCAGCCGGCGTAACGCGGATCGCCACCGGGTCCCAGCTCCAGCTTACCAACCAGGTCAGAGTGTATGGTTATCCTCCAAGGACATCCCATTGCAAGCATCCTCCCGTAAGCTGACACCCCGGTACCTGGGCCCATACGTCATCGACAGCATAGTCAACCCCTCGGCGGTCAGGCTCAAGTTGCCTCCCGCCATGAGGATACATCCGACCTTCCATGTGTCCCATATCAAGCCTGCCTCTGTCAGCCCACTGTGTCCACCAGGAGACCCGCCACCGCCGGTCCGGATCATCAATGACCACCCTGCCTGGACGGTGCGGCGCTTGCTGAGGGTCCGTCGGCGGGGCCGGGGACTTCAGTATCTGGTGGACTGGGAGGGTTATGGGCCTGAGGAACGAAGTTGGGTTCCCCGCAGGTTCATTCTGGACCCGACGCTCATCCGGGATTTCCACCGTGACCATCCTGGCCAGCCCGGTCGGTCGCCAGGTGGCGCCCGTAGAGGGGGGGGTCCTGTCACGGCACCGCCGCTTCAGCCTCGTCCACCTCCTCAGCCCCCTGACCCCGGCCCGAGCCCCGGTTCTGACGCTGGTCCCCAGCCTGTCCCTGTCTCTCCAGTACCGGACTCCGTTTCCCCCAGCACCTCCCAGAGCCTGCAGCGGGAACTGCGGGCACGTCTGCGGTCACAAGCCAGACACGCCCCCGATCCACACCTGCCGTGCGTCACCTTGATTGCCTCTCCTCCACACCTCAACGCACCTGGTCCTGATCAGCCAATCAACACACCTGGTCCTGATCAGCCAATCGCCAGCAGGATAAGAAGCCGGTCCACACAGCCCTCTGTGCCAGATCGTTGACCAACCAACCTAGTGGGTACACGTCTCTAGCTCCCTGCCTCGTCTGTCTTTTGAACCTTGCCTTACCTTGTTCTCCCTGTCTTCCCAGTTCCTGCCTGACCCACGCCTGTACGATTACCCCGCTCCTGCCTGACCCACGCCTGTACGACAACCCTGCTCCTGCCTGACCCACGCCTGTACGACAACCCTGCTCCTGCCTGACCCACGCCTGTACGACAACCCCGCTCCTGCCTGACCATCGCCTGTACGACTACCACGCTCCTGCCTGACCATCGCCTGTACGACTACCACGTCCCCGCCTGACCCACGCCTGTCTACGGATCACGTTACTGCCTGCCTCTCCCCGGATCGCAATAAACGTGCCTACGGGCTTTCACCCCAATCGTGTCTGCTCTTGGGTCCTCCATCCAAACCCTAACACCCGGTCCTTCCACCAATTGATGGATACAGGGATTTTGTCAACAGGAAAGGCTGGCCCTCCATTGTCCTTCAAGCAGCCGTTGATGACACATACTGGTAACTTATTGGTGCTTGCTGCTGTGCAAATAAACGTCTTAATAACCCAGAGATCCTGTGGGATCTTATTCTAGATAGGCATAGGCCTACACAAGCCCATTGACCTGGTCACATGGTCACAAAACTAGAATAAAATCAGATTAAGAGTATACAGGACCAAATAAATCGAATTATTGAGCAGAAAACTAGGTGTGTTAATTGGGTTTTACTAAATCTGATTATGATCGTAATTCGATTAAGATAACCAGACTAAGGTGTTTACATGACAGTTGGAATAATCGGGGTATTGCCTTAATCAGGTTATAATCAAATTATTAGTATGCATGTAGTCATAGTCATGTTTTACATTTGTATTAAAAATGTTTGCCTGCATGTCTGCTTATGACAAAACAAAATGGCTATATTTATGTCTGTATATGACAAGGTAAATACAGAAGGTATTAATCACCCTAAAATTCCCAGTTAATTCCCATGGAAAGTTTCCATCTTTGAATATTCCCGGAATGTTGCAACGTGACTGACAAGCCAGGCTTTGTCCAGTTTACCGCCAGAGGGGGTAGATACTGACAGCAGCCACACCTGTCCTGGTTACTGCTTTTTCAGTTTATATGAAAAGGGACAGTGCATATCAATCAACTACAAATGTAAATATGCCAGATTTTGCCTCAAGGCTCAATTAGAATATGAGAATAAATGAAAAAAGCTGTAAAATGATTTGGAGGCCAATATCTCCAGTTAGCTACGTAACTAGCGTTATGTTCTGCAAAAGAATTGCATAAAATGCACAGCCTGAATGATGTCATCCTGTAAGGAGATGCATCCCACAAAGCACAGGGCCTGAAGAGTTGCCTCGTCACAGCCTTTATGGCAACAGACTATCACATTCACTTATAAAACATCTATATACTGTTTACCGGTATAGAGAATGACAGGTACAGTATTTTGAAACTGTGTATGACATGTCACATAACATATTTGTGGTCATAATTCAGCCAATGGCAACGTCAACGTGTTCAGTTCTCACAAACACCTAGTGGGCGGTGAGACTAAGAGGACTCGAACCCTGACTGGATTATGTCTCTGCTGAATAAATACATTAAAAATAAAGAAAATAACAGATAAACAAGAGAGTAGGTGTAAGAGAGGGATGAGAGAAGAGAAAGAGAGGGAGAAGGGATCTGCTTTAACAATCTGCCTTTTGCTGTATACATGTATCTCACCAAAACAAAGATGCTAACATCACCTTGGTCCTAATCACAGTTAAAACATGCACATGCTTTATGTAAACTGTGACTCTGGTTTGAGTTACAGCTTCAGATTGCATATTCATGTTCACACAGAAGTCTCTGTAGTTCAACGTCTGAGAGGTCAGTGAAAGTAGGAGCCTAATGCCATTATTGTCTTCTGACAAAGACAGTCAAGATCAGATGACGATATGTAAGAAATGGCAAGAAAGACTCATCTTAATTCCCATCAGTAAGTCAAACTCCACGTCTAAACACATACACACACGTAAACACATGTAAACAATAAGATTGCGGTTGGGTTTTTGAACCCAAATCTTTGAAGTAATTGATACTTTCCAAGAGTCTAATTCCTAAGGAAGCTAAAAGCCTAATGTTGGGGAGGAAGGAGTAAAAGACGAGCAAATATAATATACCTATGAAATACATGACACATGGCTGGCTGGTTGTGTTAACAGAAACGCTGTGTCATCAATCTGGAAGGATATGTCTGAATCATCGCCTTGTCTGTCTTCTCGCCAAGTCATTTTGCTATTCCTATACTGTATCTCAGACAGTGAAAGCAATATAATATTGTCTTAACCACATGCCAAATCTGATTTTAACAAAGAAACCACCGCACCAAATATATTATTTTAAAGACATTCTGAGAACAGTAACTTTAGGGGAAAGCCATTCACTGTGCATATGCTGCTTGTTTGTATTGCTGAATAGATAATGACAGCATGGTTCTTTAAGACAGAGAATAAGGTGTGAAGTGGACACCTGTCACCAGACACACAAGCCTGCATAATAACGCAATAAGCCCATAGGCATGTCTTGTCCTCACTTGTCCTCATTTGGGACGTTCTGATTGGTTCCCAGGCAGCTTATCAACCCCTGCACTGCTCAGGAGATTCCAGATGAGCTTCTGTATCCAGCTCCTGTGCATCAATATCATTTTTTGAAACACTAAGAAACATCATGGAAAAGCTAACTTTATGTTTGTCTTTAATCCTACTGTCTTTGACACAGGTAACTATACCTCAATTATTATCCAATGTTATATCTAATGTTATACTTTTCTAACTTAATTTGCGGGCTAGTACATGAACCAGACTTGTGGTAGGGTGTTAGAGGTAAAACGCACAATGTTTTCAGAGCTGAACTGAACCCATGCAACAGACTCTCAGAAACTTTGTTTTATGTGTCAATATTTTACCATTGCTGAGATAATAGAATTTGTAGGTTTGCATTCGGGGTCAAAAAGGTCACCTGACCAATGGAAAAGCCTCATCCAAAACATGGCACCAAAATTATACAAAATCACTTACATGAAGACAATAAAAGGTATCTATTTTAGGATAGACAAGTCCTATTAATCTGACATTTTCAGGAGTAACGCAACCCTTGAGCACGATGACATGAGATTTAATATAATACAAATATATATGCAAATTAGTTTCTACTATGCTAATTATGTAATTGATCATTTATGCATGTTAATACCACATCCAATAAGTCAATGTTAAATCAGTCGTTTTCCCACTCCCTTTAACTCCCTTTGCCTCAATGTAGCAGTAAGCCTTGAAAATAAATTTCTTGACTCTAAGTGAATTAATTAAAGGGACCTCGAGGAGTTTATTTTTGGTTCCAAAACAGTCTCATTTTAATTACCCACACTTGTTTATGTGTCCATTTTCGACAAATGTTGTTTCTTGTAAGTAGTTTATTTTTAGATTATTATCTCGTGGTCGGGTTGTTCAGAACTTCCTTGGAATGACGAAACGATTTACTGCAGTAGCCTACGCTGCCGACAAGATGAAGAATAATTTAAATATGACCGTTATATATTGTCAAAAGTAACATTACTAGTAAGACCTTTGTAATTACCTCGTCGGTGGCCATAGTTCCGTCTCAGGTAGCTAAGGTTTACAACAGTGCGCGGGGAGGCTCATGGGAAATGTGGTCTTTTTAGGCGGAAAACACTTCCACTTCCCAAAACTCCTCGTAGGGCCTTTAATTAATTAATTAATTAATTAACAAATAAGTGCATGAATAAAGAAATGAATTACTTTATACAAGACTTACCAAATCAACTTAAAGGACTAGTTTGGTAGTTAACATTATAAGACCTGTTATAAAGTTATTTACAATCATACAGTATGTAATGGTCCATATACAGCACAAATTTTGACAGACTTTGCACTCTAGAGATATTAGTGCTCATTGCTCATGTCACAGCCCAACATATAATGGATCTCGATGGGAATATATATATACTCATTAGACATCCAGTGTGTACTTAGGTGTAGCTGTTACATGAGCAATAAGCACTAATATCTCCAGAGTGCACAGTTTCTCAACATGTTTATATGGACCGTTGTATATGATGTACATAACCGTATAACAGGGCTTATGATGCTAAATGCCAAACTAGTCCTTTAAAAGTTGAGCAGCATATTTTAACACGTTTGTGTTTGTGTTGCTTTTCCAGATGCCGTATGCTTGGGCAGGTGAGTGTTTTGGGCTGTTATGGACGCCTCCTAGAGGTTGGATGTTTTCACTGGTAGTTTGAGTTCATGTGTTTCATAGAGGGAATATTGTCAGAGCTATACAGTCATGTCAGGTTAACGGTGCAACATGACTCGGGTGTCGGGGGGTCCGCGGTGGTGTAGCGGTCTAATGCGTCGTGGTTTGTGTCGATGCAGTTGCCCACCGGGGACCGGGGTTCACGCTCTGGTCCCGCCAGATCCAAGGGCGGCCGGATCCCAGAGGGAGCAGCACATTGGGCTGCCGCACCCTGGGGGTTGTGAGTGTATCTCGGCTCAAGGGTTTATCACAGTCACGGGCCTGAGAGAGTCAAGT
Source organism: Borostomias antarcticus (assembly GCF_949987555.1). NCBI lineage: Eukaryota > Metazoa > Chordata > Actinopteri > Stomiiformes > Stomiidae > Borostomias > Borostomias antarcticus. The sequence continues at coordinate 5,117,373 of NC_140236.1, forward strand.
AGAAATTACCGCCGACCGGTGGGGTTGTGCGATATATCTTCAACAGTAAGAATGTAAGAAAATAGGGCAACTGGACAATACAGTATGCAGGGTGTAATTGTCTACTTAAGTAAAAAAGAAGTAAAAGTAAGTAAGTAAAAAAAAAATAAAAAAAATAATAATAATGTCAGTCGTCTGACAAACATTTTACAGGTTGATTTAACTGTTTAATGGAAACACATTTTAATTTGTATTACACTTTGTGAGGGTATACAGTACTAAAGTGATTTAATGTAACTTTGAATTCATCATAGTAGCACCTACTGTACAGTATGATCTGAAGAAACATATTGTTCCTACTCTTGATGTGAACATACAGTAGGCCTAATAGAATACTTGGAGTTGTTCTGAATAGCCTATACCATGGGTTCCCAAACTCCATCAATGTGGGCCTCCCCTCTGAAAACAGTGACACACCCGCACCCCCCCAACCCCCCATATATGTCCATTTTGCAAGGCAGCGTTAGCTAGCCCATAAGGTTACGCAGCTAAGTTAGCTCGGTGGCACCTGCTGCTAGTTAACGTTATGACGTTTTCGCACAATACATTCATGCCTGCGGGGGGAGGCTCTCTCTGCACTATCCACACATTTAGTATACATCTCTCCCATTATTTATTTCGATCTTCTGACCTTTAAAATCACATTTCATTCATAAAGATCATAGACATTTTAAAAATAAAGAACATGTTTTTCCTTCTTTTTTTTTCTTCTAACCATCCCTCCGCGCCTCCCCTGAATTTCTTTGGGGGCCCCCAGGGGAGGCCCGCCTCACAGTTTGGGAATGCCTGGCCTATACTATATGCTATTGGACTTAGGGACCACACCACTTATTCAGCAGATCGGAATTAATAATTCTAATTCAACTTTGTTTCTTTTTTTTCTTCAGAATGTCCAATAATGTCAATAGCGTGTCCCTCTGCATCGACACTCAGTGTAAAATGGGCCAATTACACAGGAGCCACTAGTTATTCTCTGGACCTGCGAACTGTGAGCAAAACCAATTTTGCGCCAGTTGTGTTGTTGCTGCCAGCATCACACACGCAAACAGTGGTCCAGGGATTGAATCCAGGGAGTACCTATAAAGTTACTTTGAAAGTACAGTTTAGTTCTTCAGCGTGTATGGATACGGAAATTGCAACAACAGGTAATTGTCTGTATATCACATGTATTTATTGCATATTGTGAAAATAGAATGTTACTACAACTAATACCTTTTTCTTGTTCTCAAGTCCCTGCTGCATCGCAAATCATTTTTTCCAAGGCCATTTCAAATACCTCTTTAAAGTTTGAGTGGTCGAACGTTACTGGAGCCAACACATATTTTTTGATCGTGAAATCGCTGTCATACCCCCACACAATATACTTCCGTACCTTCACCTCCCTGGGCGGTCAGATGGATGGCCTCCTCCCCTCCACCTCCTACAGCTGCCTCCTCTTCTCCTCCAACCAGGCCGGTCTGGGGGCCAGCAGCAACATCAGGACTGTCAGAACCTGTGAGTAAAATAGGCCTTGTTGTAAATCACAAAAAGTGCACAGTAAAAAATATTGTCCCCCACCGATGATGGATCCTTTGTAGCAATTATTAGAACGGTCTATTTATGATTGACGCAGCAATCAATGTTCGCTAATACCAATTCATGCCACCCCAGACCTCTCTCACGTTGTTGCCCTGTAGCTTGTCCTCCATCTTCCTCCTCTAGCTGTTCTTACCCTCCTTGATCTTCCCCTTCAGCTCTATCTGCACACGCTTCATTTCCTCATTGTCCTTGGTTTTAAAGCCCCTTTTCTTCTTGTTCAGGAGGGCCTTCAGGTCACTAGTGATCCAGGGTTTGTTGTTTGGGAAACAGCGCCCCCTCTTGGTGGGTATGACCATCTCCTCACAGAAGTTGATGAAATCCGTGATGCAGTCCGTTAGGCTGTTCTTTAATGTAATCCCCATGGGATATGCTGAGCACCTCCCAGACAGTTGATTCAAACTCGTAATGTGGAGCTTCCCAGGTGTCCATCTTCTCACTGGTTACTGGTCATTGAGTCCTGATGGACTAGGTCAGGACTAGGACTAGGTTATGGTCAGATCGTCCAAGCGAGGGGAATACTGAGGAGCTGTACACATCCTTGACATTTGCATATGTAACCGAGTGAATCGTCAGTCCTCATAAACCCTTGTGGAGTGAGTCCGATGTAGTGGTAGCGAGTAGCTGGTAAAACTCCCTCTTCAAAGGAGCGCTGGGCAAGGCCTAACACATGTGTCGAACTGATAGACCACGACGCAGACTAGAGTTCTCACTGGTGGCACATTTCACAATCTGCCTGAAAGTGGGCAGCGTAGACGTCAGGGAGAGGGGATTGAAACCACCAGAGGTCGCCATGAAAGCTAGCCTGGGGAGACCATCCTAACCTCACAAGCTCACATGCTGTTTCTCTCGCAAACCAGTGTGGATACTATCCATAGAGATCTGTTTGTGCCAGATCAGAAAACAATCTCACCAATCAGCGTTGGTTCTGAGGAATTTGAAGTACAAACAGCTACACTGAGCGGATTTGATAGTGAAGAGCGGTTGAAGTTAGCGTGTGCTAGACAGTGATAGACAGATGGTTCATCCAGTCACCTGCCAAGTATTTTTGAAAGTGCCTGCCCTTTTCCAAACAGTTTCCAATGCAGAGTTCCCAAATGGTTATGCAAAGCATACCCTCTGGTGCGTCATGTTACATGAAAGCACAAGGATGCTTTGTCTAGAGTGCTCTGGTGACTGTGTGGATGACTTCACACGCTGATCCCGCATCTGCTAGTCTAACTCACCGGATGTAGGTTTTGGGGATAAGTTTATTACTGCCCAATCAGTGGCAACAGAAGATTTTCCCGAACCCAATCAGACAAAATCTAGAGAAACAACAACAACCTAGCAACCTCTCTGCACAAGACGAGTGTGATTGGTTCAAAGAAATACATGTACAGCACTTTTTCCCCCCCATCCCCGAATGATAATGAGGCCAGCCAGACCTTTCTCCAGCACTGGCACAGCGTAGACGAAGTGTGGAGACAGGTCTGGCTATGTTGGCACAGCGTAGACGAAGTGTGGAGACAGGTCTGGCTATGTTGGCACAGCGTAGACGAAGTGTGGAGACAGGTCTGGCTATGTTGGCACAGCGTAGACGAAGTGTGGAGACAGGTCTGGCTATGTTGGCACTGCGTAGACGTAGAGTGGAGACAGGTCTGGCTATGCGAGACTAGGTGTCCGCTGAGGGGAGAATGTAAACAAGGACAACAATGGCATGCAAACACTCCAGTGGTAGATAATATGGACACAGGCCGACAGCAATCAGTTAAATGTCCGGGTTACAGATTCTTTCCTTAACAGTTATGTCTATGATTACATCATCTGTTGTTGAACAGCAAGCCCCCCTCCTTTCTGCTTCCCGCTAGCCAGGTTTCTGTCTGCCCACATAGTTTGAAGGCCATCATGGTAACCTCATTGCCGACGATACCATGTGTGGCCAGATCTCAATTCAGCTCCTTCAGAATCTCCGATCTCTCCCCATGGTTCACTTTCGACTTTCGAAGTGAAATCAACTGTTCCTGTGAGTACAGTAAACAATCCTCCTGTTGTTGTCCATGGGATATACACTGGGGTTTCCCAGAAAAACTGAACAGACAACAAAAACGCAGACAAAGCGCACACAAATAATAAAAACACAGGAGCTGCTGCAACTGGCTGCTATTCGTGTGGCGCCCTCTTGAATACAACTAAAACAACCATTGTAACTGAGGCTATGGAAAGGACTGTATAAGGGGACTGGTTCAATATGAATATGTTCCATTCGCCCCCGGGGCGTCGGTCAGGACACACTTGACAGTAGAGTGAATTTGGTTTATGGCAACTTTACTGGGGATGTAGGCACGGCCAGGGTACAGTACAGGCATGGGTATTCAGATGGTTGAATGATACAAGCACGGAGTGAGAATTACGGTGTGTGGTTCTGATCTCCGGGTAGCTTGGATGGAAGTCGGCTGGTGACCAGAAGAAGCACAGTCTCAAACTCTCGATGCTGTCCCACGTAGCGTCGTCCTCTTCCCAAGCAACGACCGCGTCCCCGCGTGCAGTATCTAACCGGCTTCTTGCTAGCTAGCAAAACATAGCTCATTATAGCCAGTGTGGCTAACTAGCTGGCTACTCCTCCTAACTTTACCGAGCTCGACGCTAGCAACTATTTCGAGGAGTCAGTCTTATTCCTTTAACTAGACCGAACTCAACTCGCAAGCTAAGAACAAATACGAACGATGTTGTCTTCCCAACTTTTCTGTCTCGTATCGTATCGTCGTTGCCTTCTCTCCGCACCACCGCAACTCGCGCTCTGGAAAAAGGGATGAAAGCAAGAGCCCAGAACGCACTGCGCACTTAAGGTGGCAGGTAGATATTACTCACAGCTTAACTCTGTTCTTAAGGTGGAAATAATAAACAAATATAATAATCAGGTTCTTAAATATTTGGAACCTTTCTAACAGCCGCCCCCGAAAGTACAGAGTACGTTCGCTCCTAAAAAGGTGACAAAGTCTCTAGTGTCTTACGAGGGGTTGGCGGTGACGGTAGTGCTCTCCGCCTCCTCACCGGTCGGGACAGCTGGCAGGGCTACCAGCCTGGCCACTGGTCTGGTGTAGTCACGATCTCTGATCCTCACATCTGCAGAGCGGACGTGGCCATCAGCGCTGGGGTGGACCTTGGTGACATGGCCCATGGGCCACAGAGCCCGTGGGAGCTGGGGGTCTACCAGCATCACGACAGCGCCCTCTGTGATGTCGGCTCTTGTCGAGTGCCACTTCTGGCGAGTCTGCAGGTTAGGCAGATAGTTCCGCAGGAAACTGGACCAGAAGCGATCTGCCAGAACTTGGGAGTGCCTCCATCGACGACGGCTCAGCAACTCGGTCTCTGGATACACGATCTGGGGTAGGGATCCATCCGGCCGTCCCATCAACAAGACATTGGGTGTCACGGGATCAAGGTCGGTGAGGCTGGAGGAGACGTACCCCAGTGGCTTAGAATTGAGTATCCCTTCCACTTCAAGCAGCACGGTCCTTAGTACTTCCTCTGGGACTGACTGGGCTCCCACTGTGGTGTACAAGGCCGTCTTCACGGAACGGATTTCCCTTTCCCACACTCCTCCGAAGTGGGGTGCTGCAGGGGGGTTGAAGTGGAAGCTGATTTTCTGCTTGGCAAGCTGCTGTTGCAGGTCTGGTGACAGGGCAGCGAACGTCTCTCGCAGCTCCTTTTCTCCTCCCCGGAAGTTGGTTCCCTGGTCGGAGTACAGCTCGGCTGGTGTCCCTCGGCGGGCGATGAATCGTCTGAGGGCCATCAAGAACGAGTCAGTGTCGATGGAGTTCAGGAGATCCAAGTGTACACCTCTGGTGGTGAGACACTTAAAGATGATACCCCACCTCTTCTCCGTGCGCCTTCCCACCTTGACTTGAAATGGCCCGAAGCAGTCCATCCCCGTCGAGAAGAAGGCTGGCTTAAAGAGGCGCAGGCGGGCGGGCGGCAGGTCTGCCATCTTGGGAACAGAAGGCCTGGCCTTCCAGCGTCGGCATTCTGTGCAGGTGTGCTGGTAGCGGCGTATCGCTTCACGGCCCCGCAGGATCCAGTATGAGCGCCGTATCTCCGCGAACACCCTCTCTGGCCCAGGATGGTGTAAACGACTGTCGAAGTCTTGAATGAGGAGTCTGGTAGACGGGTGGCCAGGATCCAACACGATAGGATGCACTGCTGTCTGCTCGAGGTCTTCGGCATGACGGAGTCTGCCGCCAACACGAATGAGCACCTCCTCTTCATCCATCTCAGGTGACAAGGTGAGCAGTCTACTGCTGGATAAGACGGGCTTGCCTGCCTTCAGGAGCCGCAGCTCGTCTGGGAAGCTCTCACGCTGGGATTGCTTGAGTATGAGGATCTCTGCATTGCGGTAATCTTCAGCAGTACAGCTGCTGCTCTGATCTGCCGCCCCATGCAGCTCCTGCGCTGTAGCTTCCAGCAGCTCCCTCCAGGTGTCATACTGCTTCGTGTCTGCCTCTACTGCGCTGACCGTGGTTGAAGTGACACCACAGAAGGCAGACTTCCTCAGCTCAGAGGCATCGCCATCCTGTTCGACACTGGGCTTGACAGGCCACTCTTCTACGGGTTTAAGGAGGAACGGAGGCCCTTGGCTCCACCTGTTGGGCTTCACAAGGTCTTCCAGGCTCTTGCCCCTTGTGATATCATCAGCAGGGTTCCTCGCTGAGTCTACATAGCGCCAGGCATGGGGGCTGGTGAGTTCCTGTATTTCCGCCACTCTGGTGCCAACGAAGATCTTGTAGCGGCAGGACTCTGACTGCAACCACGTCAGAACCGTTGTAGAGTCTGTCCACAGGATGGTCTTATCGATCTTCAGCGTGAGCTCCTTCTCTATGAGCTTAGCCAGTTGGGCTCCAGTGACGGCTCCACAAAGCTCCAATCTGGGCATGGAGAGGAGTCGCTTGGGTGCAACTCTGGAGCGGGCCAGGAGGAAGGACAGATGGACTTGGCCTTGACTGTCGACCGTTCTCAGGTACGCCACCGAGCCATAAGCTTGCTCAGAAGCGTCAGAGAACACATGGACTTCACGGGTGACGCTTAACTCATCCACTTCAGCTGGTACGTATGCTCGTGGCAAGGTGACCTGAGGCAGGAACCGTAGCTCTTCCTCCCAGTCGTTCCATGCTTGCAGGAGGTCTTGGGGCAGGAGAGGATCATCCCAGTCTCTGTGTTTCTCCCAAAGGCGTCTGACAAGCATCTTGGCTCGAGTGGTGTAAGGTATGATGAACCCCAAGGGGTCGTACTGACTGGCTAAAACTCGGTAGATGTTCCGCATCGTTGGGACGCCATACTCTATAGGTCGGTGTTTGTAGCCTATGGTGTCAGTTTGACAGCGCCAGCTGAGTCCTAGGGTGGATTCAGGGGGGTCTGCTCTGTCTTGGGCGAGCCAAAGCTCGAGGCTGTCGGACCTGGCCTCCTTGGGTAGATGTTCAACGACGCTTGGCACGTTGCTGGCCCACTGGCGTAGGTCAAACCCACCGGAGGCTAGGAGCTCCCGGAGTCTGTCCACCAGCTGTCTGGCATCCGCCGGCGTAGGCAGGCTCTGTAGTAGGTTGTCTACATAAAAGCACCTCTCAATGGAGAACCTCACGTCGTCTCCTGGCTGGCTATGTTCGGCTACATGGCGTTGCAGGGCGATTGGGCGCAGCAAGGGCTGCAGGTGGTGCCGAACGGTAGAACCTGCCACTCGAATGCTGCTGGAGGGTCATCCCTGGTCAAGTCGCGCCATACAAACCGTAGCAGGGGACGGTCTTCAGGGAGGAGGCAGACTTGATGGAACATCCCTTTAATGTCAGCGCTAAGGGCGACGGCATGTTCCCGGAAGCGCAGTAGCACTCCCAGGAGCGATGCTCCAAGGGTGGGTCCAGGCAGCAGTGAATCGTTCAGGCTCTGGCCTCTGTACTGATAGGAGCAGTTGAAGACGATTCTGTTCTTGTCATTATGGCTCACCATGTGGTGAGGAATGTACCACTCTTCTCCCTCTTGGTTGACTTCTTCAGGGCTCAGCTTGGTCACAGAGCCTGCATCCACCAGCTTCTGGATCTCTACGCTGTAGGCTTTAGTCCGCTCTGGATCTTTCGCCAGTCGTCGCTCTGTGCTCCGCAGACTCGGCATGACGGCTTCTTTGGGGGCGTGGAGGACAGGCATGTCTCCCTTGCGCAGAAGGGGCGTGGCATAGCGCAGGACCCCTGATACCTCCACGCGGATGGTCTTCTCTTCTAGCAGGGCTACTGCTGCTTGGTCTTGCTTCGACCTGGTTACAACCTTCTCATTCCTGTATGGAAGAGTGTCGAGCTGCCAAAGCTTTTCAACATGCTTGAACAGTTCTGAGTTTTGTGTGGGAACTGATGTCACCAGACACTGCTGTGGACGTAGAGGCTGCTGGACGAACCTTGCCGGACCCTGAAGGGTCCAACCCAGTCTGGTACGGACAGCGGCGGGCCCACCTGGAAGACCCAGTCTGATTGGCTCGATTGCGGTGATCAGGTGTGGGTGGTCGGAACCAATAAGCACCAGGGGTCTGACACTCTGAAAGGGCTTGATTGGTAAACCAACCAGGTGGGTATACCTCTTCTGGAGTCGGTCCATCGGGTAGGACTGGTCAGCCAGACCAAGGCGAGCTGAGGTGAAAGCCCTGGAGACTAGGAAGATGGTCTTTGGATCAGCAGCAGGAGAGATGTGGAAAGATACTGAAGAGCCGCGGAGCGTCTGGACATCCTGTCTGATGGTCCGCAGGGGCAGGTCCTCACGTGTGCCTTGTAGGCCAAGCTCTCGGGCAGCTGCTGACAGGAGCATAGTCCTTTCAGACCCGTCATCCAGGATGGCATAGGTGGTTAAAGTGTGATTGCCATGATGGAGGAGCACTCTGACGACCTTCAGTAAGACCCTGTTGTCCTCTGGTGGTCGGTCGACGTACAGGACCTCAGTGGCAGAGCTCACCAGGCAACTCTCTTCCTTGGTCGATGGTCTCGATGGTCGATCGTTGACTTCATGAAGGACCTGTAGATGTTTCCCTTGGCACAGGCCGCAGGGCTTCTTTAAGTCACATTGGGCTGCTTGGTGAGGCCTTGCACAGCGCCAGCACCTCTTGTTGGCCTTTATCCAGTCTGTGAGCCTTTCTTTGGTCAGCTTTGTGACTTCTGCACACTGGCTGAGGAAGTGCTCCTCATTTTCACAGAAAGGGCAGTAGGGCTTGGCTCTCCCCTTCATCCCCTTGGAGCCTCCCATAGGAGCACTGTTCACCTCGGGGCCCTTAGATCCGTGGAGGACAGTAACGGACCGCTGTCCCTGGCGACCTTCTGACCTGGACAATTGCTTCTCTTTCACCCCTCTGGATGATGTCTGCCCGTCGAAGTCCTGACACCAGGATTCATACTGGAGCCACTGGGCCAGATCGATCAGGGTGGGAACAGTCCCTGGCTCCCGGAATGTGCATCGACGGAAGTCGGCTCGTTGCTCTGGGGGTAGTTTGCTTAGCAGTCTCACCACATGAGACCCACAGCGAAGTTCCACATCACCGTCAGTGCCCAATGTCTTCAGAAGGCCAACCAGTGACTGGACATGGAGTGCGAACCGCTCGAAGGCTGCGGTGTCGCCACGGCGAACATCAGGTGAGTCTAGGACACTGGCTATTTTCTTGAGAGCTATTTGGTGGGGCTGGCCAAATTTCTCATTGAGGGCTGACATGGTGTCAGTGTAGGGTGTGGGCGAGTTGAGGTAGGAATCTGCCATCAACTTTGCCTCTTCGAACTTCAGGTGGTCTACCAGGATCTGGTACTTGAACAGTTCAGTCCCTTCTACGGGCAAGAGGTTCTCCAGAGCTATCTTCAAACGTGCAAACTCACATGGGTCGCGGCGGCTGAAGTTGGGTATAGTTGGGCGTGGGCCCCTGTAGGTCTTTTCAGCTGTGGCTGCTGGGTCATGGTGCAATGGAGCAGGGGTCTGCTGGCCCTGCCTCGGCATCCATGGGGCTTGTTGTGTAGAGACTGGAAAGTGCCCAGGCTGTCGAGGTGTATAGGTTGCTGCATAGGACGGGGCTCTAGGAGGTAGATGCTGTGTGTATGCAGGCTGGTAGTGGTTTGGAGGCTGCTGAGGTGCATAATCAGCGGCGTAGGATGTAGCCCTGATGGGTGGAGGCTGCTGAGGTGCATAAGCAGCGGCGTAGGATGTAGCCCTGATGGGTGGAGGCTGCTGAGGTGCATAAGCAGCGGCGTAGGATGTAGCCCTGATGGGTGGAGGCTGCTGAGGTGCATAAGCAGCGGCGTAGGATGTAGCCCTGATGGGTGGAGGCTGCTGAGGTGGATAGCCTGTCGTGTAGGTCGAAGCCCTGGGTGGGGGAGGCTGTGAGGTAGGGTCCCTTTGGTGGCACCGGGGCGCAGTGGAGGTGGAAACCATGTAGGGGGAATATGGCTCCCTGCTTAGCTGCCGAGGTTGGAGGAAGGGAGGTTGACTGCCGACCTTCACTGGTGACGCTCTGCGGCGGCTAGCTGACATGGCTTGGCTCTTCATCAGCTGTAGCTCCGCCATCAGCTCATCTAATCGGTCCATCGTCGGTTGAGCTGGTGGCTCTTCACAGTCCGCTGTGTCTGGCCATGGCGGGGGTTCAGGCCAGTCCTCGTCATCCTCAATGTGGACAGGATGGGGTTCATAATGGCTTACGGAGTGTGGCGTAGCTTGCTGAAGGCCGATTACTGTGTTGGTTAGCCTCCTCATCTCAGTCTGAACTTCACGGAGTGCAGCTACATCAGCGTAGATGACCTGCCGTGACTGCTGTAACATGACACTTTCGTTCTGGATGTCCCTGAGTTTGTCTCTCAAGGTGTGTTCTTGGGGTACATGGAGTGATGGTGGTTCTCGAATCTCCTCCCTTGGCTCTCTCTCTGGATACCGTAGGTGGGCTAGCTGGGTTTCCGGACTGTACCTCTGCCGCTCTGGGTAGTACAGGTCCGCCTCCTGGAGGTCAGCATCCTGCCTGTGGTGATCGATGTAGGGAGAGGGGGTGGAGTAGGGGGGGGTCATCTTAGCTGCTCCCTCCTCATGAGATGGCCATTCTTCCTCATACCCATGCCTGTCTCGTTGCCTGTGCCCAATGTAGTTGACCTGGTAGTCGTCCAGACGGGTTGGTGGGCGTGTCTGACGCTTAGGCCGTGTTCCGCTGTCTTCAAACTCCATGTTATCCAGGGGTAAATAGAGCATCCGGCTCGAAGGACCACAATGTAACTGAGGCTATGGAAAGGACTGTATAAGGGGACTGGTTCAATATGAATATGTTCCACTCGCCCCCGGGGCGTCGGTCAGGACACACTTGACAGTAGAGTGAATTTGGTTTATGGCAACTTTACTGGGGATGTAGGCACGGCCAGGGTACAGTACAGGCATGGGTATTCAGATGGTTGAATGATACAAGCACGGAGTGAGAATTACGGTGTGTGGTTCTGATCTCCGGGTAGCTTGGATGGAAGTCGGCTGGTGACCAGAAGAAGCACAGTCTCAAACTCTCGATGCTGTCCCACGTAGCGTCGTCCTCTTCCCAAGCAACGACCGCGTCCCCGCGTGCAGTATCTAACCGGCTTCTTGCTAGCTAGCAAAACATAGCTCATTATAGCCAGTGTGGCTAACTAGCTGGCTACTCCTCCTAACTTTACCGAGCTCGACGCTAGCAACTATTTCGAGGAGTCAGTCTTATTCCTTTAACTAGACCGAACTCAACTCGCAAGCTAAGAACAAATACGAACGATGTTGTCTTCCCAACTTTTCTGTCTCGTATCGTATCGTCGTTGCCTTCTCTCCGCACCACCGCAACTCGCGCTCTGGAAAAAGGGATGAAAGCAAGAGCCCAGAACGCACTGCGCACTTAAGGTGGCAGGTAGATATTACTCACAGCTTAACTCTGTTCTTAAGGTGGAAATAATAAACAAATATAATAATCAGGTTCTTAAATATTTGGAACCTTTCTAACAACCATTATCTAATGAGTAGTTGTGAACATAAAAAATATGTAATCAATTATCAATTTACATATGGAATGTCAAAGGGCAGGGGTATGGAAGGAGATGCAGGATGATTCAAAGTATTTTGCATGCATTAATATTACCTGTCCATTTGACAGTACAATACTAACTAAGTTATATGATCTTTTTCTCAGTGTCCTGTACGGTGGCCGACGCGTGCAAATCACAACGGCAAATCCGGAACACAACGGCAAGTTCAAAAAACACAACCGCAAAGTTCAAACAAAACAACAAAGTTAAAAAACAAAACAGCAAGTCAGAAAACACAACTGCAAGTCGGAAACACAAATGCAATACAGAATACACAACAGCAAGAGAGAAAACACAATCGCAAATTGGAAACCACGATTCCAACTCCCAAAAACCCAACAACAATAACCAGAAATCACATTAGAAATGTGTCAACCGGAAAGGGATTTACTACTTGTTGAATCTGATTGGGCAGCTATAGTGTCAATAACAGTGGGACATGTGCGCGAAGCGAATACTCAAATTAATTTGAAATGATACGTTTAATGACTGGGTTTTGTGAAAGGTATTTTTGATTAAGTGCTATTATAGTTGTTTAATACAAGGCCTGTCTATTTAGGCCTAGTTAAGCTTCAATACTGCTGTACACTTTGTACTTTTCCAGAACACATCGTGCGCATGAAAAGTTGTTATTATCTGTGTTCCAGTAGCAGATAAGTTGACTGCCAAGGACACCTCACAATGAAAAGCCTGTCTGTGTTGCAGTAAAATTTAACTAACAGAGAACACCCTAATCACATCGGCTGAATGGAAAACGAAAGTAGTAAGCTCATAGGACAAGCATTAGATAAGTTTCAACCAATCAGGTACTCACACATGTAGTCATGCGCCAATGTATTGTGTGGAATAGTATATACAGAACATCCCGACACTAGTCGGCGCGCTTGCCCAGATACCCCTTGTGTCTCTGTGTAACCGTCCCTTTGCTGCAATTGTAAGGTAATAAAGTATGTTTCTTTTATTCTATTCTGTTGTATTTCTCGTCCTCATTTGACAAGGTTGTGTGATTGTGTTGGTCCTTGGGAGGAGAACCCTGTGGTAGGCTACTGGTGAATTCAATCTGAAGTGTTATAATAGTGCTTTGTGAGTGTCCAAATGTCATAGGTCAACAGAGTCCAGCCACCACATTTCACTGGTGTCAAGAAGTGGGATTCCAGCTGATCTGCCCGCCTGAGTGAGCCTCCGTTGGACTGATCCCCCTCCACGTATCAACTTCCTAGCCAAGCAAGGTTGAGGGCGGACGCAGGGCCGCTCAGAGGGGCAGGGAGGCCTGGAATCCCTCCCTAAAAAGGACAACCAACACACCAACTGGAGGTTGCTTTTCTGACATTTTAAGTAAGTTCCAAACGTACACCAATTGTTCAGAGTTAAAAATTCCTTTTTAATGAGAGTATATACCTAGGGCTACGCTTGACGTACGGCATAGGATATAAAGAGATTATTAAGGTCCACACATACATTACATTACATTACATTACATTACATTACAGTCATTTAGCAGACGCTTTTATCCAAAGCGACTAACAATAATTGCATTTAACGTAGGAAGAGCCAATGTACTACTACTTGCCAGAACTCACAAGTGCATTTTCTTTCTAAAACAAACAAGTGACCAAGAGCATAATCTAGTGCTGAAGGCAAAGTGCAAGAATCAATATCTAAAGTACAGTGCAATATAATATAATAAGTGCTTAGGTGGGAGGATTGTTGTAGTACTTCTTGAAGAGATGAGTTTTGAGCCTGCGACGAAAGATGGGCAGCGACTCTGCTGTCCTGACATCAGTGGGCAGCTCATTCCACCACTGCGGGGCCAGGACAGAGAAGAGCCGTGACCGTGTCGATCGACCGCAGGAGCCTCGGAGTGACGGGGCAACCAGTCGCCCTGAGGTAGCAGAGCGTAGTGGTCGGGAGGGGATGTAGGGTTTGACCATGGCCTGGAGGTAGGAGGGGGCTGTTCCTTTCATTGCCCTGTAGGTTAGCGCCAGAGTTTTAAACTGGATGCGAGCCGCTACAGGGAGCCAGTGTAGAGAACGGAGGAGGGAAGTTGTGTGGGAGAATTTGGGGTGGTTGAACACCAGGCGAGCAGCAGCTTTCTGGACAAGTTCCAGAGGTTTAATGGCTGACGCCGGTGCCCCCGCGAGGAGGGAGTTGCAGTAGTCCAGGCGGGAGATGACCAGGGCCTGGATGAGTACCTGCGCCGTTTCATTAGTGAGGAAAGGGCGAATCCTCCTGATGTTGTAGAGCATGAATCTGCAGGAACGTGTGACGGATGTGACATGTGAGGAAAATGACAGTTGGTCATCCAGGGTCACACCCAGATTCCTCGCAGTCCGAGTCGGGGTCACCACTGTGTCTTCAATGGTGATGGCCAGGTCCCGGTGCGGACAGCCCTTCCCCGGGAGGAACAGCAGCTCAGTCTTGTCCAGATTGAGCTTGAGGTGATGTGTAGTCATCCACTCCGAAATGTCAGCCAAGCACCCAGCTATGCGTGTCTCCACTTCTGTATCAGAAGGGGGAAATGACAGAACCAGTTGGGTGTCATCGGCATAGCAGTGATAGGAGAAGCCATGCGAGCGAATGACAGCGCCCAGAGATGTAGTGTAGAGGGAAAACAGGAGAGGACCCAGGACAGACCCTTGTGGAACCCCCGTAGTCAGACTACGTGGTTCCGACGTCGACCCTCTCCATGTCACCTGGTAGGAGCGGCCCGTCAGGTAGGATGCAAACAGGGAGTGTGCAGAGCCATCGATGCCTTTCTCCTCGAGGGTGGAGAGGAGGATCTGGTGGTCAACCGTATCAAATGCTGCTGACAGGTCTAGGAGTATCAGGACAGAGGAGAGAGAGTTCGCTCTAGCGGCATGGAGTGACTCTGTTACTGCAAGGAGGGCGGTCTCTGTCGAGTGGCCAGCCTTGAACCCGGATTGGTGGGGATCTAGGAGGTCGTTCTGGTGGAGGTACGAAGACAGTTGGTTAAAGATAGCACGTTCAAGTGTTTTGGATAGAAAGGATAGAAGGGAAACCGGTCTGTAGTTTTTGACATCAGAGGGGTCGAGAGATGGTTTCTTTAGGAGGGGGGTGACTCTGGCAGTCTTGAAAGCAGAGGGAAAACATCCTGAAACAAGAGATGCATTGATGAGGTGGGTTAGGAAGGGAAGGAGTTCGGGTGCAACAGACTGAAGGAGAGTCGAGGGAACAGGGTCTAGGGAGCACGTGGTGGGGCGGTTAGATGTTACAAGGTTGAGGGCCTCGTTGGGGGAGAGGGGAGAAAAGTGGGATAAGGTGGGGCGTGGAGAGGAGGGGGGGAGCAGGGAGCGGAGAGAGGGTGGGGATGGGGGGGTGAGTTTCGTGCATGGAGCGTTGACCGGGGGAGGGGGGAAAGAGGATCTGATATCGTTAACTTTCTTGTCAAAGAAGTTGGCGAAATCATCAGGGAGAAGGGAGGAGTTGGGAGTAGGAGGTGGGGGCTGGAGTAGGGAAGAGAAGGTTTCAAAGAGTTTTTTAGGATTGGAAGCAGAGGTTAGGATTTTAGAGCGGAAGAAAGCAGCTTTAGCAGCAGACAGAGAGGAGGAGAATGTAGAAAGAAGAGATTGGAAATTAAGAAGGTCCCCTGGGAGCTTGCCTTTCCTCCATTTGCGCTCAGCTATTCTCAGGCTCCGTCTATCAGTACGCACTGAGTCCGACAGCCATGGGGCAGGTGGAGTTGGGCGTGCAGGCCTGGAGGTGAGGGGACAGAGATTGTCCAGAGAAGAGGAAAGAGTAGAGAGGAGAAGATCAGTGGCAGTATCAGAGGGTAGGAGAGAGAAGGATTCAGGGGCGGGGAGGGCGGAGGTGACAGTAGAGGAAAGGTCAGTAGGGGAGAGCGAGCGGAGATGGCTACGGGCGGTAACCATGTGGGTAGGAGGAGGAGTTACAGGGGAAGAGGGGATGGAGAGGGAGTAGGACATGAAATAGTGGTCAGAGAGATGGAGGGGAGTGACAGAGAGGTTAGGGGTGGAACAGTGTCTAGTGAAGATGAGATCCAGCTGGTTGCCGGCTTTGTGAGTAGGAGGAGAAGAAGAGAGGTGAAGATCGAAGGAGGAGAGGAAGGAGAGGAAAGGTTCCAATTTCTCACTCTGGATGTTGAAGTCCCCGAGAAGGATGAGTGCGGACCCATCATCTGGGAAGTGCGAAACTAGTGTATCGAGCTCCTCTAGGAATTCACCAAGAGGACCTGGTGGGCGATACACAACAGCAATGGTGAGCTTGATTGGATACATGACAGAGACAGCATGGAATTCAAAAGAGGGAGGGGAGAACTGTGGGATGGAGACGAGTGAGTATTTCCATGTTGGGGAAATGAGCAGGCCAGTACCACCACCTCGCCTCGCAGCTCTGGGAGTGTGGGAGAAAGAATACACATCTGACAGGGCTGCGGGTGTGGCAGTGTTCTCTGGTGTGATCCATGTCTCGGTGAGAGCAAGGAAGCTGAGGGAGAGCAAGGATGCATAGCCTGAGATAAACTCAGCTTTGGGGACCGCCGACTGGCAATTCCAAAGTCCCCCTGTCACCACTTGCTCTCTATGAGTTGAGACAGTCGGATAGATGAGGTTAGAGGGGTTACGGAGTCTAGGGGTGACCCAGTGTCTGCGTGACCCCCGGAGAGGGAACACAACAGGAATAGGATGCAAACACATAATGGTAACAAAACAGGTACTGAGGTAAATGTAGACGTACTACCTTCCTGACAGTCTTACTTGACAAAGTCGCTCTTGAATAAGTCGCCCGGTGCCTTTGGTCGCGCGCCGGAGGGAGCTGTCGCCTTCCCGCTGTCGCTGTCTAAGCCGTCAATGCTTAAGGCCTGTAACTGCTGATTGCTAATCGTCTGCCAGGAGAGTAGGCCACTCCCTCAGCCCACTCAACAGGGCAATTAGTCTAGCTCAGGCCGAAACTAACTCTCACAATAACCTTGAATAACAAAGCAGTTTCACTACAACACTGATGACTTAGCACTAGCTATTAGAGAAACCAAAATATACTTATGTTTCTAGTTGAGTCTTGTAGCTCCAAGTTCCTTCCAGGGGTTAAAGCAATCTGGGGAACACTTGGCCCTGTGTTGTTTATATCCTCACTTCAGCAGGCCACTCCCTCAGCCCACTCAACAGGGCAATTAGTCTAGCTCAGGCCGAAACTAACTCTCACAATAACCTTGAATAACAAAGCAGTTTCACTACAACACTGATGACTTAGCACTAGCTATTAGAGAAACCAAAATATACTTATGTTTCTAGTTGAGTCTTGTAGCTCCAAGTTCCTTCCAGGGGTTAAAGCAATCTGGGGAACACTTGGCCCTGTGTTGTTTATATCCTCACTTCAGCAGGCCACTCCCTCAGCCCACTCAACAGGGCAATTAGTCTAGCTCAGGCCGAAACTAACTCTCACAATAACCTTGAATAACAAAGCAGTTTCACTACAACACTGATGACTTAGCACTAGCTATTAGAGAAACCAAAATATACTTATGTTTCTAGTTGAGTCTTGTAGCTCCAAGTTCCTTCCAGGGGTTAAAGCAAACATACACATTGGTTGCCACGGTGAGGTTTTAATGCTAGCTACATTATAACTACATAGTCCGTCCATAGACCAAGAATTCCCACACCTAAACACCGGTTAGGCTCACAGAGAAGTGCTGCGCCCGTGTTTAACATTTTAGTTGTTGAAGAATTATTCTTTTGGTTGGTGTTTTCAATTTCATTGACTGTGTGAAGTGTTTTATCCGAGCGGTGCGAAATAGAACCATAACGACTCCGATATTAAACAGTGTTGCTGTTCCACATAAAGTACGTTCCCCATTCTGATTAAAGGTACCATTCTACTACTTCTGTTCTACTACTATTACTATTACTATTACTATTACTACTACTATTCAAGAAGTTGTGATTGAAGTGACTGTTGTGTTGTGTGCGTTAGAGACATTGCCTTACAATTGCAGCAAAGGCAATTATACATATTTGTAACATTACACATATTACTGTCATGTTGCTCACGGACGTGGTCACGTGAGCAAAGGGGGGATTAGTCAGATCCTTACCCCATCCTGGTACTGCCCAGGCATCACACAAAACAGCAGAAAAAAAATTTGTCAACCCCCGACCCACCACTGCCCTCGAGAAGATCAATCAGATCAATTGCACCACACCATTTGACATTCTAAGTGTTCTCTCAATTGACCAAATGATAAGGAACAATGCAACCAGCCCACCTCCAGTAACCTGTCAGCACCAGAACGAGCCAAGATCCATGTCGACGCCCACAACCCCAACTGCACGGTAACCTATCGGAATGTCACACACAATGTAACCTGTCCTTGGGGAGCTATAACCACTCCTAAGAGCATGCTGGCGTATGGGTGGGTCTGTGGAGAAAGACACAGATACACCCTAGGACCAGCAGGAACCTGGAGGGGAAGACATCCCAGAGGAAACCACCAGAGACTTCCCATCGTGTGAGCCAGAGTCACCCACAAAGGGGGGACCCGACACCCCACAAACTGACATTCCTTCTGTTCCCAGTTTTTCCCCTGTCAAGGAAGAACAACCAGTCCCAGAGCCCGCGGACCCAGAGGTCCCAGAAGAGGAGGACCCGACCCCACCACTTAGGAGACCCCAGAGAGAGCGAAGGCCACCCGCCCACCTAGCCCAATATGAATGGACGTAAGCACCGCCAGGGAAGGTGGAGTATGCAAAATGTTAGGCATAAGTTGTTGTTTCTTTATCCCAGACGCCAAAGACAATGTCACTAACTATCTCAAACATAGCGCCACCATGATTGAACAAGTATTGAGCCAGACCGCCCCCACCGGAGGAGACCTACATTGGCTGACCGAGTTCTTCTCTGGCTGGGCGGGGAAAGCAGTCTCCATGATCGTGAGTGTCCTGGTTCTAATTGGAATACTAGTGTTCTGTGGCATCCCTATCTGCAAGTGTCTCAACACCAAAGCAACCTGAGCCACCCTGGGAGCAGACGCCACCGAGATGGTCCTGCTGCAGGATGAAGAAGCCTCCCTGTCCCCAGCCCAGCAGAAGGCTTGGGATCTCCAGAAATACCATGAGGCTAACCCTGGAGTGATCCTCCAGTAACAGGCAAGATCTGAACATACACATACACCTCCAGACACTGATAACTGACATACACCCCACACGGGGACCTCCTAACTCGGGTAGACACGAGAGCCGTGGCCCCTGCTAGTCGAGCTACAAACACCTCCCTACAGTGACAGACCAGCTGGCAGTCACCTAAAGGTTGAGCACCGGAGAGGACTCTTGGAGTCCTGAAGACCAAACCACCAAGAAGCTGAGCAACTGACCAATAGGGTCAACCCAAAAGCAATGATACTGTTGTACATTTCACTATTAAAGACTCATGCGATTCCTGACATTTTAAACTGTTGTTTTATGATTGTACTAGTTACAGTACAGTAACTATGTTCTATTATGTTTTATACTCTGTTTTAAAGTCACTGGGCTATTTAGATGTGTCTTCAAGTACTCTGTTATTCCCCATTCTGATAGCTTAGCTTAGCATCATTCACCAGTAATGTTAACAGTAGAGTGATCCATAGTATGGATCAAAGGGGGGAAATGTGAAAGGTATTTTTGATTAAGTGCTATTATAGTTGTTTAATACAAGGCCTGTCTATTTAGTGTGTGATTGTGTTGGTCCTTGGGAGGAGAACCCTGTGGTAGGTTATTGGTGAATTCAATCTGAAGTGTTATAATAGTACTTTGTGAGTGTCCAAATGTCATAGGTCAACCGAGTCCAGCCACCACATTTCAAGAATGGAACTATTTTTCTCCCACATGCAGGAGCCTATCTTGCCTCCTGCCAGGCTGTTGTTATAAATAAGAAGTTCTTAACTACTTGCCTGGATAAATAAAGGTTATTGATTGCTGATGAGCTAGCTAGCTAATTGTCATTGATGTCATATCAAATATTGGACATTTTTATCTATAGCTAGTGACCTGCTTTAGTAGGCTAGTGGCCTCTAAGTAGTTTGCACAAAACAGCTGATCAGACGTTACGATGCATAGCCAGGCTCTTGGCTAGTCTATATGTGACACCTAGATGGCAATAATAGCGAAAATAATGAAGATATGTTTTGAGTATATCTGTGGTGGTGATAGGATAACCCGCAACACTGAGGACCAAGGCAAGGGTTTTATGCAGAAAAAAATGAAATTTATTTCAATATAACGACGTTTCGACCCTTGGGTCTTTGTCAAGTGAATCATTGTAGCAAACAAATGCTCATATATACACACAGACAAGTAATCAGTCTTGCAATTACCCACAGCTGGGTTGAAAAAAGAAAGAATGAAAAATAATAAATCTCTGCTGCCATCTCGTGGCGGCAATATGGGACTACAGGTCAAATCAATTTTCAAGGTTTTAGTCCTCTAAAAAGATCCTTAGAAAAATACAAATACACACAAATATATCAATAATAACGCAAAATGGTGGCCACCATTGTCATCACCCAAAAGCACACAACCAGGGGAAAGAGCAACAAATAAATAATTACAGTCAAAAATTACAGTCAAGAATTATGAAGAGTGCCATTCTGAGGCAGCCACTTCATAGATATGGCTGAATGCTGAAGTCTTCATTCAGACCATTTGGGGACAGAGAATCTAGTTCATAAATCCAAAACAGCTCACGACGGAGTAGGAGTTGTCTTATATCTCCTCCTCTCCGTGGTGGGCTGACTTGTTCTATGCCAAAAAATCTAAGCGTAGACACGTTGTGGTTGAGTAATCTAAAGTGCACAGCCACGGGGCTTTTTTCGTTGCCATGGCGAATCGAGCTACGATGTTCAGAGATCCTAGTTTTTAGGGCTCGCTCGGTTTTTCCCACATATAATAAAGAACAGGGACATTTTAATGCATACATAATGTTCGTGGAGGAGCATGTTATGTGTTGCTTGATCTGGTATGGACGACCTGTACGTGGGTGCTTAAACTCTGTGCATCTGGTATTAAAATTACATTGTGCGCAGTTGTTGCAGGGTCTGTTGCATGGTCTTATCTCGTCTAGGAACGTGGGTCTTGGGACCGGAGGAAGGTCCGAGTGTACCATCATCTGGCGTATGTTCGGTGGTCTTTTGAAGATCAGCTTGGGTGGTTGCTTGAAGAGGAGTTTGAGCTTCGGATCGGAGTCGATTATGTGCCAATGTTTCTGTATGGTGTTCGCCAGCTCCTTTCCTACAGGGGAATACTGGGTTAGGCATTTCACACTTGAGTCTTCAGTTTTCTTTTTTACAGTGTTTAAACATTCCAGCTGTGTCATGTTTTCGAACCGCTTGATGGCTGGGTCTACCCATTCTCTGGGGTAGCCTCTTTGTTGGAATCTGTTCTGTAGGTCTGTAGTTTGTGTGTCGTAGTCTGTTTTTCTGCTACAGATTCTCCTCACCCTGTTAAACTGACTAATGGGCAGGCTCTTTTTTAATGGGATGGGGTGGTATGAGTCTGCTTTTAGAAGCGTGTTCCTGTGTGTGGGTTTTCTGTAAAGGTTGGTGTGGAAGATGCCATCCTCAATGGTAATAGATACATCCAAAAAATCAACGGTGTGTTTACTGTATGTGTGGGTGAATTTCAAGTTGTCATTCGCTTGGTTTAACCAACTGAGGAACTCAACCAATTGTTGTTCTATGCCTGTCCATACTAAAAAGATGTCATCTACAAACCTCTTCCACAGTCCGATGTGCTCCAGTAGAGGGTTGTGGTTTTTGTTGAAAACGGAGTGTTTCTCAAAGAAACCCATGTAGAGGGCGGCGAAGTTACATGACATCTTTGAGCCCATGGAGACTCCTCCCGTTTGTAGATACCGGTCATTCTGGAAGAGGAACATGTTTTTTGTGAGAACCAGTTCTGCCAAAGTCCTGATGCAATCTGTACTGGGTTTGCTGTCTACTGGGCGCTGGTCCATGTAAAAAGACAGGGCCTCTAGGCCTCCTGATTGTGGTACATTGGTGTACAGGGCTACCACATCTATACATGCTAGGATGACCTGGCCATCAGTGAATTGGGAAGATTTTAAGGTCTGTATGAGGTCAATGGAGTCCCTTATATACGAGGGCAGTGTTGTGACAAACGGTTTTAAGAAGGAGTCTACAAAGCCAGAAATGTTCTCTGTTAGTGAACCTATAGAGGACACGACAGGACGTCCTAGTGGATTTTCCAGGCTCTTGTGGATCTTAGGTAGGGTTTGGAAAACAGGTGTAATAGGGTGTTGTACCTTCATAAATTGGCACTCTTTTTTGGTGATCTCCTCTTCGTCCAGGAAGTCATCCAATACTTTGAATATATCTGTTTGGAACTCTCCTGTGGGGTCACGGGTCAGTTGCTTGTAGTAGGTTTCATCAGCAAGTTGCCTGGTGATATCAGAGACATAGTATTCCCTTGTTAATAAACAAATAGCGCCCCCTTTATCTGCCGGGCGCAGTACCACTTCCTTGTTGTCATCAAGTTCTTTCAAAGCATTACGTTGTTCTCTGGACATGTTGTTGTAAGATTTATGGCTGTTTTTGTTTTTTTAAATGCAACTTGCTGATGAAACCTACTACAAGCAACTGACCCGTGACCCCACAGGAGAGTTCCAAACAGATATATTCAAAGTATTGGATGACTTCCTGGACGAAGAGGAGATCACCAAAAAAGAGTGCCAATTTATGAAGGTACAACACCCTATTACACCTGTTTTCCTAACCCTACCTAAGATCCACAAGAGCCTGGAAAATCCACCAGGACGTCCTGTCGTGTCCTCTATAGGTTCACTAACAGAGAACATTTCTGGCTTTGTAGACTCCTTCTTAAAACCGTTTGTCACAACACTGCCCTCGTATATAAGGGACTCCATTGACCTCATACAGACCTTAAAATCTTCCCAATTCACTGATGGCCAGGTCATCCTAGCATGTATAGATGTGGTAGCCCTGTACACCAATGTACCACAATCAGGAGGCCTAGAGGCCCTGTCTTTTTACATGGACCAGCGCCCAGTAGACAGCAAACCCAGTACAGATTGCATCAGGACTTTGGCAGAACTGGTTCTCACAAAAAACATGTTCCTCTTCCAGAATGACCGGTATCTACAAACGGGAGGAGTCTCCATGGGCTCAAAGATGTCATGTAACTTCGCCGCCCTCTACATGGGTTTCTTTGAGAAACACTCCGTTTTCAACAAAAACCACAACCCTCTACTGGAGCACATCGGACTGTGGAAGAGGTTTGTAGATGACATCTTTTTAGTATGGACAGGCATAGAACAACAATTGGTTGAGTTCCTCAGTTGGTTAAACCAAGCGAATGACAACTTGAAATTCACCCACACATACAGTAAACACACCGTTGATTTTTTGGATGTATCTATTACCATTGAGGATGGCATCTTCCACACCAACCTTTACAGAAAACCCACACACAGGAACACGCTTCTAAAAGCAGACTCATACCACCCCATCCCATTAAAAAAGAGCCTGCCCATTAGTCAGTTTAACAGGGTGAGGAGAATCTGTAGCAGAAAAACAGACTACGACACACAAACTACAGACCTACAGAACAGATTCCAACAAAGAGGCTACCCCAGAGAATGGGTAGACCCAGCCATCAAGCGGTTCGAAAACATGACACAGCTGGAATGTTTAAACACTGTAAAAAAGAAAACTGAAGACTCAAGTGTGAAATGCCTAACCCAGTATTCCCCTGTAGGAAAGGAGCTGGCGAACACCATACAGAAACATTGGCACATAATCGACTCCGATCCGAAGCTCAAACTCCTCTTCAAGCAACCACCCAAGCTGATCTTCAAAAGACCACCGAACATACGCCAGATGATGGTACACTCGGACCTTCCTCCGGTCCAAAGACCCACGTTCCTAGACGAGATAAGACCATGCAACAGACCCTGCAACAACTGCGCACAATGTAATTTTAATACCAGATGCACAGAGTTTAAGCACCCACGTACAGGTCGTCCATACCAGATCAAGCAACACATAACATGCTCCTCCACGAACATTATTTATGCATTAAAATGTCCCTGTTCTTTATTATATGTGGGAAAAACCGAGCGAGCCCTAAAAACTAGGATCTCTGAACATCGTAGCTCGATTCGCCATGGCAACGAAAAAAGCCCCGTGGCTGTGCACTTTAGATTACTCAACCACAACGTGTCTACGCTTCGATTTTTTGGCATAGAACAAGTCAGCCCACCACGGAGAGGAGGAGATATAAGACAACTCCTACTCCGTCGTGAGCTGCTTTGGATTTATGAACTAGATTCTCTGTCCCCAAATGGTCTGAATGAAGACTTCAGCATTCAGCCATATCTATGAAGTGGCTGCCTCAGAATGGCACTCTTCATAATTCTTGACTGTAATTTTTGACTGTAATTATTTATTTGTTGCTCTTTCCCCTGGTTGTGTGCTTTTGGGTGATGACAATGGTGGCCACCATTTTGCGTTATTATTGATATATTTGTGTGTATTTGTATTTTTCTAAGGATCTTTTTAGAGGACTAAAACCTTGAAAATTGATTTGACCTGTAGTCCCATATTGCCGCCACGAGATGGCAGCAGAGATTTATTATTTTTCATTCTTTCTTTTTTCAACCCAGCTGTGGGTAATTGCAAGACTGATTACTTGTCTGTGTGTATATATGAGCATTTGTTTGCTACAATGATTCACTTGACAAAGACCCAAGGGTCGAAACGTCGTTATATTGAAATAAATTTCAATTTTTTCTGCATAAAACCCTTGCCTTGGTCCTCAGTGTTGCGGGTTCTCTACTTTTTCTTTATCATGGACATGTAACCCAGCACCTGACCATTTGGAGGATGTGCGTACGACTACTCTTCTTATTATGGTGATAGGATAACATTCATATACAGAGAGAGGACGAGTAGTTGTTTTGTTGTATATTATTTCAATATACAACAGAGATCATCTACAAAATAGATTACATCCTAATTCGTAGCATCATCCATGTCTAAATCCCGAGCAGCCTTGGCCAACTCAACATCTGTCCTCTGTAAGGAAATCAGGTTACTGTGTGTCATAGGTAGCTGGGTAGACTCGGACACAAGGTTTTTACTCTGGAGCATGCTCTGACTACGAGCACTTGTGTCAGCGGTAGGCAAAGTGGGCATAGATGGAACTGGGGCAGTTGATGAGTCAGACAACTCAGTCGCGAACACGGTATCAACCAAGTCAACTACCTCACTCAGTCCTGCGCACGGGTAGGCTACATGCGCACACAGGGAACACTTCAGGAAACCTAGCTCTGGGCCAACACATCAGGCTGTAGAACAGAAGGATATGTTCCAAAACCTCCAGCATAGGCATAACCCTGCCACCAGCAATATCGTTACCGAGCAAGAACATTTACACCTATTGGAAAAGACCTTACACTCCACTGGCTATCACAACTGAAGTGCACCAGATGGAGAGGCACCGACACATATCTCATTTCGATGTCCTGCACCAATACACTAGAACCAGTGGAAGACTTTTCAGAGAAAGGCAGAATATCAGAGAGTATAAAAGACTGGGCTGCTCCCGTATCTGTTCCCACATCAGTAACAGGGAATACCGGGTGGTCATGGGCAAGCACAACCTGACCGAGGTGGAAGAGAACTCTCTGGCTCTGGTCCCCGCCAAGATCGTCGTGCACGAGAAGTGGAACCCCATGTTCATCCGGTAGAACCGAAGTAGCCTACTGAGATTAAGGTTATAAGCATGCAAATGCTAACTGCTAACCAGCAGTCAGTGACACTCTTTGACTGGTGTCTTATGCGTTTCCCTCCCCAGTAATGACATCGCCCTGATCAAGCTGGTGTCTCCCGTCACCTTCACTGACTCCATCATGGCCGCCTGTCTTCCTGAGGCTGGCTTCCTCCTGCCCCACAACGAACCCTGCTACGTCACCGGCTGGGGACGCCTCTCCAGTGAGTTTACAGTACTTCGCTGTGGTGTTATAAAGTAACAAGAGTATCTACACCTTAAAAATAGACTCACACAAGATCTTGACAGTCTTCACTTGAACTGAGGAGGTTCTCTTGTCTCTAGCCGGAGGACCCATCGCTGACAACCTGCAGCAGGCTCTCCTGCCCGTGGTAGACCACGCCACCTGCACCCTGCCCGACTGGTGGGGCTTCTTGGTGTCGAAAAACATGGTCTGCGCTGGGGGAGATGGCGTTGTGGCTGGATGCAACGTGAGTCTCTATTTAACAAGAACGTAACGCTCATACCCTGTATCTATAAAGAAGAATTTCTTCTTTGAGGCAATAGCTAAAAAATGACATACTAGCTAAACTAGCTATTTGTGTCGCAGGGTGACTCTGGTGGCCCGCTGAACTGCCGGAACCCTGATGGAGCCTGGGAGGTCCACGGTATTGTGAGCTTTGGTTTGGGCCTGAGCTGCAACTTCCCTAAGAAGCCCACCGTCTTCACCCAAGTCAGCTCCTACATGGACTGGATCAACAACGTGAGTATTACCGCTCAGCTCACAACAGGTTCATGACATGAGGCATGTTGAGGGCATATCTGATGTGTTCGATGTCTTCTCTCACAGGCCATGGTCAGCAACTAAGGGAACAAGCAACCGTACCTGATGGGAAGCCGATGTCACCGAGACGAAGCCTAGCTCGTAAATAAACATCTTGACATGATTTGTGCTGTCATTTGTCTTCGAAGTTGAACACATACAATACAAAAGGATAAGTGCTCATAATGAACTAATCATTAACAGATCATTTATAAACATGTGTAAATGATTCATGATTCATGATTTGTAAATATACTAGTTAAACATTCACAAATGATCTGTAGATGGTTTGTAAAACATTTAGCCTAATAATAATGAACCAATCATTAACAGATCATTTATAAACATGTGTAAATTATTCATAAATGATTTGTAAATATACTAGTTAAAGATTCACAAATGACCTTGAACACATTATCAACCCTATTACTTGTAAATGATGTGTTCAACATTAATTAATGTTAGTTAATATGTAGTAAAACATTTGTAAATTATTTTAAGAATGCCTTATTTATTTGTTTTGTTTTGTAAATGATTTGTTAAACATTTACTAAAAGTCTACAAATCATTTGTAGACACTATTGCAGCCCCAAAGACCGTTATAAACTACTAGTTTATAATGAACTAACCATTAACAAATAATTTATACATGTTTATAAATGAGTCAATCTAATCTAAAGTGTAAACTATTAATGTCTATAAAACATCTATAAATCATTTGTAGAGGTTTTTGCATGCGTCAATCTAAAGTCAAACTATTTATCATTTACAAATGTCTTATGGACTTTTTCTTCACCTGTTCTAAATTATGTGTAAATGTTGTAGACAGCTTTGTTCCTTTGTGACATCAAAAAATAACGACAGAATGAATAACATGTTTTTTGAATGATTTTTCAAGGTGCCCACCCACATCCATTGTATGACCAAAACGGTGGTAGAGCAATTATCAGACTTTCTCAAAAGTGCTAGTTTTGTCAACTTTTTGATCTGAACCATTGTATATGATCATAAGTAGCCTTAAAACAGGGCTAAACATGATATTTCCCTTTACTACACCTTTAAGTTAACCAAGAGAACTGCGGGGAGATTTAAACTTCTTTTGTTGGTATTTTTTGTTGTCCGCCTTTATTAGTATTCAGATCACCTTAACCCAAGCCCTTTTACTTTCGGTGTTAGCTGAAAACAGAAGATCTCGCGTTGTTCTCATTCAGTCCGCATCCTTTCCAATGGGCCTACAGGAGGTACCGTTCCTGCCAGCCAGGGTCCGCGGATGCTGGATGCGGTTCCGAAGTAAGGACTGGTGGGAGAGTTGTGCTGCCAGAATTTACTGATGCCGAATGGAGAGAAAACTTTAGGATGTCACGCAGGTCATTTGTCAAACTGTGCGGTTTGATGGAGAGAGTTATGAGCCCCAAAACGTGCATCCACCTGTGCCATTGGAGATGCAGGTGGCAATTGTGCTTTAGAAGTTGCTGCGCAGTGTACAGGGTTATTGAGAATCAGTTTGGCATCCACAAATCAACGGTGAAAAAGTTTGTATACCTCTTCTGTAAAGGTATGGTCTCATCTGTAATACATTATCTCATCAAAGCATGCGCAATTTCCCGGCGATTTGAGAACGCCTACCACATCCCACAAATGATTGGATGCATCGACGGCACTCATATCCCGGTCCTTCCACCAATTGATGGATACAGGGATTTTGTCAACAGGAAAGGCTGGCCCTCCATTGTCCTTCAAGCAGCCGTTGATGACACATACTGGTAACTTATTGGTGCTTGCTGCTGTGCAAATAAACGTCTTAATAACCCAGAGATCCTGTGGGATCTTATTCTAGATAGGTATAGGCCTACACAAGCCCATTGACCTGGTCACATGGTCACAAAACTAGAATTAAATCAGATTAAGAGTATACAGGACCAAGAGTATACAGGACCAAATAAATCGAATTATTGAGCAGAAAACTAGGTGTGTTAATTGGGTTTTACTAAATCTGATTATGATCGTAATTCGATTAAGATAACCAGACTAAGGTGTTTACATGACAGTTGGAATAATCGGGGTATTGCCTTAATCAGGTTATAACCAAATTATTAGTATGCATGTAGTCATAGTCATGTTTTACATTTGTATTAAAAATGTTTGCCTGCATGTCTGCTTATGACAAAACAAAATGGCTATATTTATGTCTGTATATGACAAGGTAAATACAGAAGGTATTAATCACCCTAAAATTCCCAGTTAATTCCCATGGAAAGTTTCCATCTTTGAATATTCCCGGAATGTTGCAACATGACTGACAAGCCAGGCTTTTTCCAGTTTACCGCCAGTGGGGTAAATACTGACAGCAGCCACACCTGTCCTGGTTACTGCTTTTTCAGTTTATATGAAAAGGGACAGTGCATATCAATCAACTACAAATGTAAATATGCCAGATTTTGCCTCAAGGCTCAATTAGAATATGAGAATAAATGAAACAAGCTGTAAAATGATTTGGAGGCCAATATCTCCAGTTAGCTACGTAACTAGCGTTATGTTCTGCAAAAGAATTGCATAAAATGCACAGCCTGAATGATGTCATCCTGTAAGGAGATGCATCCCACAAAGCACAGGGCCTGAAGAGTTGCCTCATCACAGCCTTTATGGCAACAGACTATCACATTCACTTATAAAACATCTATTACCGGTTTGGTGTTTGGTTTGGTTTGGTGTTTACCGGTATAGAGAATGACAGGTACAGTATTTTGAAACTGTGTATGACATGTCACATAACATATTTGTGGTCATAATTCAGCCAATGGCAACGTCAACGTGTTCAGTTCTCACAAACACCTAGTGGGCGGTGAGACTAAGAGGACTCGAACCCTGACTGGATTATGTCTCTGCTGAATAAATACATTAAAAATAAAGAAAAGAATAGATAAACAAGAGAGTAGGTGTAAGAGAGGGATGAGAGAAGAGAATGAGAGAGGGAGAAGGGATCTGCTTTAACAATCTGCCTTTTGCTGTATACATGTATCTCACCAAAACAAAGATGCTAACATCACCTTGGTCCTAATCACAGTTAAAACATGCACATGGTTTATGTAAACTGTGACTCTGGTTTGAGTTACAGCTTCAGATTGCATATTCATGTTCACACAGAAGTCTCTGTAGGTCAACGACCGAGAGGTCAGTGAAAGTAGGAGCCTAATGCCATTATTGTCTTCTGACAAAGACAGTCAAGATCAGATGACGATATGTAAGAAATGGCAAGAAAGACTCATCTTAATTCCCATCAGTAAGTCAAATTCCACGTCTAAACACACACACACACGTAAATACATGTAAACAATAAGATTGCGGTTGGGTTTTTGAACCCAAATCTTTGAAGTAATTGATACTTTCCAAGAGTCTAATTCCTAAGGAAGCTAAAAGCCTAATGTTGGGGAGGAAGGAGTAAAAGACGAGCAAATATAATATACCTATGAAATACATGACACATGGCTGGCTGGTTGTGTTAACAGAAACGCTGTGTCATCAATCTGGAAGGATATGTCTGAATCATCGCCTTGTCTGTCTTCTCGCCAAGTCATTTTGCTATTCCTATACTGTATCTCAGACAGTGAAAGCAATATAATATTGTCTTAACCACATGCCAAATCTGATTTTAACAAAGAAACCACCGCACCAAATATATTATTTTAAAGACATTCTGAGACCAGTAACTTTAGGGGAAAGCCATTCACTGTGCATATGCTGCTTGTTTGTATTGCTGAATAGATAATGACAGCATGGTTCTTTAAGACAGAGAATAAGGTGTGAAGTGGACACCTGTCACCAGACACACAAGCCTGCATAATAACGCAATAAGCCCATAGGCATGTCTTGTCCTCACTTGCCCTCATTTGGGACGTTCTGATTGGTTCCCAGGCAGCTTATCAACCCCTGCACTGCTCAGGAGATTCCAGATGAGCTTCTGTATCCAGCTCCTGTGCATCAATATCATTTTTTGAAACACTAAGAAACATCATGGAAAAGCTAACTTTATGTTTGTCTTTAATCCTACTGTCTTTGACACAGGTAACTATACCTCAATTATTATCCAATGTTATATCTAATGTTATACTTTTCTAACTTAATTTGCGGGCTAGTACATGAACCAGACTTGTGGTAGGGTGTTAGAGGTAAAACGCACAATGTTTTCAGAGCTGAACTGAACCCATGCAACAGACTCTCAGAAACTTTTTTTTATGTGTCAATATTTTACCATTGCTGAGATAATAGAATTTGTAGGTTTGCATTCGGGGTCAAAAAGGTCACCTGACCAATGGAAAAGCCTCATCCAAAACATGGCACCAAAATTATACAAAATCACTTACATGAAGACAATAAAAGGTATCTATTTTAGGATAGACAAGTCCTATTAATCTGACATTTTCAGGAGTAACGCAACCCTTGAGCACGATGACATGAGATTTAATATAATACAAATATATATGCAAATTAGTTTCTACTATGCTAATTATGTAATTGATCATTTATGCATGTTAATACCACATCCAATAAGTCAATGTTAAATCAGTCGTTTTCCCACTCCCTTTAACTCCCTTTGCCTCAATGTAGCAGTAAGCCTTGAAAATAAATTTCTTGACTCTAAGTGAATTAATTAAAGGGACCTCGAGGAGTTTATTTTTGGTTCCAAAACAGTCTCATTTTAATTACCCACACTTGTTTATGTGTCCATTTTCGACAAATGTTGTTTCTTGTAAGTAGTTTATTTTTAGATTATTATCTCGTGGTCGGGTTGTTCAGAACTTCCTTGGAATGACGAAACGATTTACTGCAGTAGCCTACGCTGCCGACAAGATGAAGAATAATTTAAATATGACCGTTATATATTGTCAAAAGTAACATTACTAGTAAGACCTTTGTAATTACCTCGTCGGTGGCCATAGTTCCGTCTCAGGTAGCTAAGGTTTACAACAGTGCGCGGGGAGGCTCATGGGAAATGTGGTCTTTTTAGGCGGAAAACACTTCCACTTCCCAAAACTCCTCGTAGGGCCTTTAATTAATTAATTAATTAATTAACAAATAAGTGCATGAATAAAGAAATGAATTACTTTATACAAGACTTACCAAATCAACTTAAAGGACTAGTTTGGTAGTTAACATTATAAGACCTGTTATAAAGTTATTTACAATCATACAGTATGTAATGGTCCATATACAGCACAAATTTTGACAGACTTTGCACTCTAGAGATATTAGTGCTCATTGCTCATGTCACAGCCCAACATATAATGGATCTCGATGGGAATATATATATACTCATTAGACATCCAGTGTGTACTTAGGTGTAGCTGTTACATGAGCAATAAGCACTAATATCTCCAGAGTGCACAGTTTCTCAACATGTTTATATGGACCGTTGTATATGATGTACATAACCGTATAACAGGGCTTATGATGCTAAATGCCAAACTAGTCCTTTAAAAGTTGAGCAGCATATTTTAACACGTTTGTGTTTGTGTTGCTTTTCCAGATGCCGTATGCTTGGGCAGGTGAGTGTTTTGGGCTGTTATGGACGCCTCCTAGAGGTTGAATGTTTTCACTGGTAGTTTGAGTTCATGTGTTTTATAGAGGGAATATTGTCAGAGCTATACAGTCATGTCAGGTTAACGGTGCAACATGACTCGGGTGTCGGGGGGTCCGCGGTGGTGTAGCGGTCTAATGCGTCGTGGTTTGTGTCGATGCAGTTGCCCACCGGGGACCGGGGTTCACGCTCTGGTCCCGCCAGATCCAAGGGCGGCCGGATCCCAGAGGGAGCAGCACATTGGGCTGCCGCACCCTGGGGGTTGTGAGTGTATCTCGGCTCAAGGGTTTATCACAGTCACGGGCCTGAGAGAGTCAAGTAGAAATTACCGCCGACCGGTGGGGTTGTGCGATAAATCTTCAACAGTAAGAATGTAAGAAAATAGGGCAACTGGACAACACAGTATGCAGGGTGTAATTGTCTACTAAAGTAAAAAAAGAAGTAAAAGTAAGTAAGTAAAAAATAATAAAAAATAACATTTTACAGGTTGATTTAACTGTTTAATGGAAACACATTTTAATTTTTATTACACTTTGTGAGGGTATACAGTACTAAAGTGATTTAATGTAACTTTGAATTCATCATAGTAACACCTACTGTACAGTATGATCTGAAGAAACATATTGTTCCTACTCTTGATGTGAACATACAGTAGGCCTAATAGAATACTTGGAGTTGTTCTGAATAGCCTATACCATGGGTTCCCAAACTCCATCAATGTGGGCCTCCCCTCTGAAAACAGTGACACACCCGCACCCCCCCAACCCCCCATATATGTCCATTTTGCAAGGCAGCGTTAGCTAGCACATAACGTTACGCAGCTAAGTTAGCTCGGTGGCACCTGCTGCTAGTTAACGTTATGACGTTTTCGCACAATACATTCATGCCTGCGGGGGGAGGCTCTCTCTGCACTATCCACACATTTAGTATACATCTCTCCCATTATTTATTTCGATCTTCTGACCTTTAAAATCACATTTCATTCATAAAGATCATAGACATTTTAAAAATAAAGAACATGTTTTTCCTTCTTTTTTTTTCTTCTAACCATCCCTCCGCGCCTCCCCTGAATTTCTTTGGGGCCCCCCAGGGGAAGCCCGCCTCACAGTTTGGGAATGCCTGGCCTATACTATATGCTATTGGACTTAGGGACCACACCACTTATTCAGCAGATCGGAATTAATAATTCTAATTCAACTTTGTTTCTTTTTTTTCTTCAGAATGTCCAATAATGTCAATAGCGTGTCCCTCTGCATCGACACTCAGTGTAAAATGGGCCAATTACACAGGAGCCACTAGTTATTCTCTTGACCTGCGAACTGTGAGCAAAACCAATTTTGCGCCAGTTGTGTTGTTGCTCCCAGCATCACACACGCAAACAGTGGTCCAGGGATTGAATCCAGGGAGTACCTATAAAGTTACTTTGAAAGTACAGTTTAGTTCTTCAGCGTGTATGGATACGGAAATTGCAACAACAGGTAATTGTCTGTATATCACATGTATTTATTGCATATTGTGAAAATAGAATGTTACTACAACTAATACCTTTTTCTTGTTCTCAAGTCCCTGCTGCATCGCAAATCATTTTTTCCAAGGCCATTTCAAATACCTCTTTAAAGTTTGAGTGGTCGAACGTTACTGGAGCCAACACATATTTTTTGATCGTGAAATCGCTGTCGTACCCCCACACAATATACTTCCGTACCTTCACCTCCCTGGGCGGTCAGATGGATGGCCTCCTCCCCTCCACCTCATACAGCTGCCTCCTCTTCTCCTCCAACCAGGCCGGTCTGGGGGCCAGCAGCAACATCAGGACTGTCAGAACCTGTGAGTAAAATAGGCCTTGTTGTAAATCACAAAAAGTGCACAGTAAAAAATATTGTCCCCCACCGATGATGGATCCTTTGTAGCAATTATTAGAACGGTCTATTTATGATTGACGCAGCAATCAATGTTCGCTAATACCAATTCATGCCACCCCAGACCTCTCTCACGTTGTTGCCCTGTAGCTTGTCCTCCATCTTCCTCCTCTAGCTGTTCTTACCCTCCTTGATCTTCCCCTTCAGCTCTATCTGCACACGCTTCATTTCCTCATTGTCCTTGGTTTTAAAGCCCCTTTTCTTCTTGTTCAGGAGGGCCTTCAGGTCACTAGTGATCCAGGGTTTGTTGTTTGGGAAACAGCGCCCCCTCTTGGTGGGTATGACCATCTCCTCACAGAAGTTGATGAAATCCGTGATGCAGTCCGTTAGGCTGTTCTTTAATGTAATCCCCATGGGATATGCTGAGCACCTCCCAGACAGTTGATTCAAACTCGTAATGTGGAGCTTCCCAGGTGTCCATCTTCTCACTGGTTACTGGTCATTGAGTCCTGATGGACTAGGTCAGGACTAGGACTAGGTTATGGTCAGATCGTCCAAGCGAGGGGAATACTGAGGAGCTGTACACATCCTTGACATTTGCATATGTAACCGAGTGAATCGTCAGTCCTCATAAACCCTTGTGGAGTGAGTCCGATGTAGTGGTAGCGAGTAGCTGGTAAAACTCCCTCTTCAAAGGAGCGCTGGGCAAGGCCTAAACATGTGTCGAACTGATAGACCACGACGCAGACTAGAGTTCTCACTGGTGGCACATTTCACAATCTGCCTGAAAGTGGGCAGCGTAGACATCAGGGAGAGGTGATTGAAACCACCAGAGGTCGCCATGAAAGCTAGCCTGGTGAGACCATCCTAACCTCACAAGCTCACATGCTGTTTCTCTCGCAAACCAGTGTGGATACTATCCATAGAGATCTGTTTGTGCCAGATCAGAAAACAATCTCACCAATCAGCGTTGGTTCTGAGG
The DNA here is from genome assembly GCF_949987555.1 of Borostomias antarcticus. Taxonomy (NCBI): domain Eukaryota; kingdom Metazoa; phylum Chordata; class Actinopteri; order Stomiiformes; family Stomiidae; genus Borostomias; species Borostomias antarcticus. Next base: position 5,152,044 of record NC_140236.1, read on the forward strand.
AATTTGAAATACAAACAGCTACACTGAGCGGATTTGATAGTGAAGAGCGGTTGAAGTTAGCGTGTGCTAGACAGTGATAAAGATGGTTCATCCAGTCACCTGCCAAGTATTTTTGAAAGTGCCTGCCCTTTTCCAAACAGTTTCAAATGCAGAGTTCCCAAATGGTTATGCAAAGCATACCCTCTGGTGGGTCATGTTACATGAAAGCACAAGGATGCTTTGTCTAGAGTGATCTGGTGACTGTGTGGATGACTTCACACGCTGATCCCGCATCTGCTAGTCTAACTCACCGGATGTAGGTTTTGGGGATAAGTTTATTACTGCCCAATCAGTGGCAACAGAAGATTTTCCCGAACCCAATCAGACAAAATCTAGAGAAACAAAAACAACCTAGCAACCTCTCTGCACAAGATGAGTGTGATTGGTTCAAAGAAATACATGTTCAGCACTTTTTCCCCCCCATCCCCGAATGATAATGAGGCCAGCCAGACCTTTCTCCAGCACTGGCACAGCGTAGACGTAGAGTGGAGACAGGTCTGGCTATGTTGGCACAGCGTAGACGAAGTGTGGAGACAGGTCTGGCTATGTTGGCACAGCGTAGACGAAGTGTGGAGACAGGTCTGGCTATGTTGGCACAGCGTAGACGAAGTGTGGAGACAGGTCTGGCTATGTTGGCACTGCGTAGACGTAGAGTGGAGACAGGTCTGGCTATGCGAGACTAGGTGTCCGCTGAGGGGAGAATGTAAACATGGACAACAATGGCATTCAAACACTCCAGTGGTAGATAATATGGACACAGGCCGACAGCAATCAGTTAAATGTCCGGGTTACAGATTCTTTCCTTAACAGTTATGTCTATGATTACATCATCTGTTGTTGAACAGCAAGCCCCCCTCCTTTCTGCTTCCCGCTAGCCAGGTTTCTGTCTGCCCACATAGTTTGAAGGCCATCATGGTAACCTCATTGCCGACGATACCATGTGTGGCCAGATCTTAATTCAGCTCCTTCAGAATCTCCGATCTCTCCCCATGGTTCACTTTCGACTTTCGAAGTGAAATCAACTGTTCCTGTGAGTACAGTAAACAATCCTCCTGTTGTTGTCCATGGGATATACACTGGGGTTTCCCAGAAAAACTGAACAGACAACAAAAACGCAGACAAAGCGCACACAAATAATAAAAACACAGGAGCTGCTGCAACTGGCTGCTATTCGTATGGCGCCCTCTTGAATACAACTAAAACAACCATTATGTAATGAGTAGTTGTGAACATAAAAAATATGTAATCAATTATCAATTTACATAGGGAATGTCAAAGGGCAGGGGTATGGAAGGAGATGCAGGATGATTCAAAGTATTTTGCATGCATTAATATTACCTGTCCATTTGACAGTACAATACTAACTAAGTTATATGATCTTTTTCTCAGTGTCCTGTACGGTGGCCGACGCGTGCAAATCACAACGGCAAATCCGGAACACAACGGCAAGTTCAAAAAACACAACCGCAAAGTTCAAACAAAACAACAAAGTTAAAAAACACAACAGCAAGTCAGAAAACACAACTGCAAGTCGGAAACACAAATGCAATACAGAATACACAACAGCAAGAGAGAAAACACAATCGCAAATTGGAAACCACGATTCCAACTCCCAAAAACCCAACAACAATAACCAGAAATCACATTAGAAATGTGTCAACCGGAAAGGGATTTACTACTTGTTGAATCTGATTGGGCAGCTATAGTGTCAATAACAGTGGGACATGTGCGCGAAGCGAATACTCAAATTAATTTGAAATGATACGTTTAATGACTGGGTTTTGTGAAAGGTATTTTTGATTAAGTGCTATTATAGTTGTTTAATACAAGGCCTGTCTATTTAGGCCTAGTTAAGCTTCAATACTGCTGTACACTTTGTACTTTTCCAGAACACATCGTGCGCATGAAAAGTTGTTATTATCTGTGTTCCAGTAGCAGATAAGTTGACTGCCAAGGACACCTCACAATGAAAAGCCTGTCTGTGTTGCAGTAAAATGTAACTAACAGAGAACACCCTAATCACATCGGCTGAATGGAAAACGAAAGTAGTAAGCTCATAGGACAAGCATTAGATAAGTTTCAACCAATCAGGTACTCACACATGTAGTCATGCGCCAATGTATTGTGTGGAATAGTATATACAGAACATCCCGACACTAGTCGGCGCGCTTGCCCAGATACCCCTTGTGTCTCTGTGTAACCGTCCCTTTGCTGCAATTGTAAGGTAATAAAGTATGTTTCTTTTATTCTATTCTGTTGTATTTCTCGTCCTCATTTGACAAGGTTGTGTGATTGTGTTGGTCCTTGGGAGGAGAACCCTGTGGTAGGCTACTGGTGAATTCAATCTGAAGTGTTATAATAGTGCTTTGTGAGTGTCCAAATGTCATAGGTCAACCGAGTCCAGCCACCACATTTCACTGGTGTCAAGAAGTGGGATTCCAGCTGATCTGCCCGCCTGAGTGAGCCTCCGTTGGACTGATCCCCCTCCACGTATCAACTTCCTAGCCAAGCAAGGTTGAGGGCGGACGCAGGGCCGCTCAGAGGGGCAGGGAGGCCTGGAATCCCTCCCTAAAAAGGACAACCAACACACCAACTGGAGGTTGCTTTTCTGACATTTTAAGTAAGTTCCAAACGTACACCAATTGTTCACAGAGTTAAAAATTCCTTTTTAATGAGAGTATATACCTAGGGCTACGCTTGACGTACGGCATAGGATATAAAGAGATTATTAAGGTCCACACATACACATTGGTTGCCACGGTGAGGTTTTAATGCTAGCTACATTATAACTACATAGTCCGTCCATAGACCAAGAATTCCCACACCTAAACACCGGTTAGGCTCACAGAGAAGTGCTGCGCCCGTGTTTAACATTTTAGTTGTTGAAGAATTATTCTTTTGGTTGGTGTTTTCAATTTCATTGACTGTGTGAAGTGTTTTATCCGAGCGGTGCGAAATAGAACCATAACGACTCCGATATTAAACACTGTTGCTGTTCCACATAAAGTACGTTCCCCATTCTGATTAAAGGTACCATTCTACTACTTCTGTTCTACTACTATTACTATTACTATTACTACTACTATTCAAGAAGTTGTGATTGAAGTGACTGTTGTGTTGTATGCGTTAGAGACATTGCCTTACAATTGCAGCAAAGGCAATTATACATATTTGTAACATTACACATATTACTGTCATGTTGCTCACGGACGTGGTCACGTGAGCAAAGGGGGGATTAGTCAGATCCTTACCCCATCCTGGTACTGCCCAGGCATCACACAAAACAGCAGAAAAAAAAATTGTAGTTAACATTATAAGACCTGTTATAAAGTTATTTACAATCATACAGTATGTAATGGTCCATATACAGCACAAATTTTGACAGACTTTGCACTCTAGAGATATTAGTGCTCATTGCTCATGTCACAGCCCAACATATAATGGATCTCGATGGGAATATATATATACTCATTAGACATCCAGTGTGTACTTAGGTGTAGCTGTTACATGAGCAATAAGCACTAATATCTCCAGAGTGCACAGTTTCTCAACATGTTTATATGGACCGTTGTATATGATGTACATAACCGTATTACAGGGCTTATGATGCTAAATGCCAAACTAGTCCTTTAAAAGTTGAGCAGCATATTTTAACACGTTTGTGTTTGTGTTGCTTTTCCAGATGCCGTATGCTTGGGCAGGTGAGTGTTTTGGGCTGTTATGGACGCCTCCTAGAGGTTGAATGTTTTCACTGGTAGTTTGAGTTCATGTGTTTTATAGAGGGAATATTGTCAGAGCTATACAGTCATGTCAGGTTAACGGTGCAACATGACTCGGGTGTCGGGGGGTCCGCGGTGGTGTAGCGGTCTAATGCGTCGTGGTTTGTGTCGATGCAGTTGCCCACCGGGGACCGGGGTTCACGCTCTGGTCCCGCCAGATCCAAGGGCGGCCGGATCCCAGAGGGAGCAGCACATTGGGCTGCCGCACCCTGGGGGTTGTGAGTGTATCTCGGCTCAAGGGTTTATCACAGTCACGGGCCTGAGAGAGTCAAGTAGAAATTACCGCCGACCGGTGGGGTTGTGCGATAAATCTTCAACAGTAAGAATGTAAGAAAATAGGGCAACTGGACAATACAGTATGCAGGGTGTAATTGTCTACTTAAGTAAAAAAGAAGTAAAAGTAAGTAAGTAAAAAAAAAAAATAATAATAATAATAATGTCAGTCGTCTGACAAACATTTTACAGGTTGATTTAACTGTTTAATGGAAACACATTTTAATTTGTATTACACTTTGTGAGGGTATACAGTACTAAAGTGATTTAATGTAACTTTGAATTCATCATAGTAACACCTACTGTACAGTATGATCTGAAGAAACATATTGTTCCTACTCTTGATGTGAACATACAGTAGGCCTAATAGAATACTTGGAGTTGTTCTGAATAGCCTATACCATGGGTTCCCAAACTCCATCAATGTGGGCCTCCCCTCTGAAAACAGTGACACACCCGCACCCCCCCAACCCCCCATATATGTCCATTTTGCAAGGCAGCGTTAGCTAGCACATAACGTTACGCAGCTAAGTTAGCTCGGTGGCACCTGCTGCTAGTTAACGTTATGACGTTTTCGCACAATACATTCATGCCTGCGGGGGGAGGCTCTCTCTGCACTATCCACACATTTAGTATACATCTCTCCCATTATTTATTTCGATCTTCTGACCTTTAAAATCACATTTCATTCATAAAGATCATAGACATTTTAAAATTAAAGAACATGTTTTTCCTTCTTTTTTTTCTTCTAACCATCCGCCTCCCCTGAATTTCTTTGGGGCCCCCCAGGGGAGGCCCGCCTCACAGTTTGGGAATGCCTGGCCTATACTATATGCTATTGGACTTAGGGACCACACCACTTATTCAGCAGATCGGAATTAATAATTCTAATTCAACTTTGTTTCTTTTTTTTCTTCAGAATGTCCAATAATGTCAATAGCGTGTCCCTCTGCATCGACACTCAGTGTAAAATGGGCCAATTACACAGGAGCCACTAGTTATTCTCTGGACCTGCGAACTGTGAGCAAAACCAGTTTTGCGCCAATTGTGTTGTCGCTGCCAGCATCACACACGCAAACAGTGGTCCAGGGATTGAATCCAGGGAGTACCTATAAAGTTACTTTGAAAGTACAGTTTAATTCTTCAGCGTGTATGGATACGGAAATTGCAACAACAGGTAATTGTCTGTATATCACATGTATTTATTGCATATTGTGAAAATAGAATGTTACTACAACTAATACCTTTTTCTTGTTCTCAAGTCCCTGCTGCATCGCAAATCATTTTTTCCAAGGCCATTTCACATACCTCTTTAAAGTTTGAGTGGTCGAACGTTACTGGAGCCAACACATATTTTTTGATCGTGAAATCGCTGTCGTACCCCCACACAATATACTTCCGTACCTTCACCTCCCTGGGCGGTCAGATGGATGGCCTCCTCCCCTCCACCTCCTACAGCTGCCTCCTCTTCTCCTCCAACCAGGCCGGTCTGGGGGCCAGCAGCAACATCAGGACTGTCAGAACCTGTGAGTAAAATAGGCCTTGTTGTAAATCACAAAAAGTGCACAGTAAAAAATATTGTCCCCCACCGATGATGGATCCTTTGTAGCAATTATAAGAACGGTCTATTTATGATTGACGCAGCAATCAATGTTCGCTAATACCAATTCATGCCACCCCAGACCTCTCTCACGTTGTTGCCCTGTAGCTTGTCCTCCATCTTCCTCCTCTAGCTGTTCTTACCCTCCTTGATCTTCCCCTTCAGCTCTATCTGCACACGCTTCATTTCCTCATTGTCCTTGGTTTTAAAGCCCCTTTTCTTGTTGTTCAGGAGGGCCTTCAGGTCACTAGTGATCCAGGGTTTGTTGTTTGGGAAACAGCGCCCCCTCTTGGTGGGTATGACCATCTCCTCACAGAAGTTGATGAAATCCGTGATGCAGTCCGTTAGGCTGTTCATTAATGTAATCCCCATGGGATATGCTGAGCACCTCCCAGACAGTTGATTCAAACTCGTAATGTGGAGCTTCCCAGGTGTCCATCTTCTCACTGGTTACTGGTCATTGAGTCCTGATGGACTAGGTCAGGACTAGGACTAGGTTATGGTCAGATCGTCCAAGCGAGGGGAATACTGAGGAGCTGTACACATCCTTGACATTTGCATATGTAACCGAGTGAATCGTCAGTCCTCATAAACCCTTGTGGAGTGAGTCCGATGTAGTGGTAGCGAGTAGCTGGTAAAACTCCCTCTTCAAAGGAGCGCTGGGCAAGGCCTAAACATGTGTCGAACTGATAGACCACGACGCAGACTAGAGTTCTCACTGGTGGCACATTTCACAATCTGCCTGAAAGTGGGCAGCGTAGACGTCAGGGAGAGGTGATTGAAACCACCAGAGGTCGCCATGAAAGCTAGCCTGGTGAGACCATCCTAACCTCACAAGCTCACATGCTGTTTCTCTCGCAAACCAGTGTGGAGACTATCCATAGAGATCTGTTTGTGCCAGATCAGAAAACAATCTCACCAATCAGCGTTGGTTCTGAGGAATTGGAAATACAAACAGCTACACTGAGCGGATTTGATAGTGAAGAGCGGTTGAAGTTAGCGTGTGCTAGACAGTGATAGACAGATGGTTCATCCAGTCACCTGCCAAGTATTTTTGAAAGTGCCTGCCCTTTTCCAAACAGTTTCCAATGCAGAGTTCCCAAATGGTTATGCAAAGCATACCCTCTGGTGCGTCATGTTACATGAAAGCACAAGGATGCTTTGTCTAGAGTGATCTGGTGACTGTGTGGATGACTTCACACGCTGATCCCGCATCTGCTAGTCTAACTCACCGGATGTAGGTTTTGGGGATAAGTTTATTACTGCCCAATCAGTGGCAACAGAAGATTTTCCCGAACCCAATCAGACAAAATCTAGAGAAACAACAACAACCTAGCAACCTCTCTGCACAAGATGAGTGTGATTGGTTCAAAGAAATACATGTACAGCACTTTTTCCCCCCCATCCCCGAATGATAATGAGGCCAGCCAGACCTTTCTCCAGCACTGGCACAGCGTAGACGAAGTGTGGAGACAGGTCTGGCTATGTTGGCACAGCGTAGACGAAGAGTGGAGATAGGTCTGGCTATGTTGGCACTGCGTAGACGTAGAGTGGAGACAGGTCTGGCTATGCGAGACTAGGTGTCCGCTGAGGGGAGAATGTAAACATGGACAACAATGGCATGCAAACACTCCAGTGGTAGATAATATGGACACAGGCCGACAGCAATCAGTTAAATGTCCGGGTTACAGATTATTTCCTTAACAGTTATGTCTATGATTACATCATCTGTTGTTGAACAGCAAGCCCCCCTCCTTTCTGCTTCCCGCTAGCCAGGTTTCTGTCTGCCCACATAGTTTGAAGGCCGTCATGGTAACCTCATTGCCGACGATACCATGTGTGGCCAGATCTTAATTCAGCTCCTTCAGAATCTCCGATCTCTCCCCATGGTTCACTTTCGACTTTCGAAGTGAAATCAACTGTTCCTGTGAGTACAGTAAACAATCCTCCTGTTGTTGTCCATGGGATATACACTGGGGTTTCCCAGAAAAACTGAACAGACAACAAAAACGCAGACAAAGCGCACACAAATAATAAAAACACAGGAGCTGCTGCAACTGGCTGCTATTCGTATGGCGCCCTCTTGAATACAACTAAAACAACCATTATGTAATGAGTAGTTGTGAACATAAAAAATATGTAATCAATTATCAATTTACATAGGGAATGTCAAAGGGCAGGGGTATGGAAGGAGATGCAGGATGATTCAAAGTATTTTGCATGCATTAATATTACCTGTCCATTTGACAGTACAATACTAACTAAGTTATATGATCTTTTTCTCAGTGTCCTACCCACAACCTGATGGTAAGTTAAAACGATCAAATTCTAGATTTTTCCATCTAACCTTGTTCTATTGGAAGAGTGACAGAATGAGGGTAACACTTTATAATAACACCCAGCTATAATGCCTTTATAAGCTATTAGTAGATAATGAACTAATCATGAATAAACCATTTGTATAAATTTGTAAATGATTAATAAATTATTTATAACTATATTTGTATAACATTTACAAATGATTTATACATTATTCATAATGCATTAGTAGATAATGAACTACACACACACACACACACACACACACACACACACACACACACACACACACACAGCAGAGTGAAGCAGGGGTCCAGGGCAAGGGCGGGGATCTGGACTGGGAGCAGGGGGCGAGCAGGGCGGACCCGGCCAGAACCACAACAATAACATTTACAGTACCATGATGTCAGAGTGGTGAAATACTTGCCTGGTCACATTGTGTAACTGTAATTATCCCGTGTCACAATATAGGAACCCAAAGAGCACAATAGACAACAATAATAACAATAGAATATAGTTTCATTTGTATGTGTCTGAAATGCCTTATGTGTTGTTTTTTTTCAATAAAGTTGAAAGGAGTTACATAAGGCAGATAGCTGCTTTGAATGGATGAGAAAACTCTATCAGTGAGCACCTGGTGTGTCCTTAGTGAGGGGGGATTATTTGTCTTACTGAACTGGCAAGTTGACCTTCCAAGAACTACCCTGTAGAGGCTTGGGGGTGGCTGTAGCTCAGTTGGTAGAGCGGGTCGTTCAATGATCGAAGGGTCAGTGGTTCGAATCCAAGCTCTGACTGTCCACATGTCGAAGTGTCCTTGAGCAAGACACCTAACCCCAAATTGCTCCCAATGAGCAGGTTAGCACCTTGCATGGCAGCTACCGCCATTGGTGTGTGAATGGGTGAATGAGAGGCCATTGTAAAGCGCTTTGAGTGCCGCTCAAAGGTGGAAAAGCGCTATATAAGTGCAGTCCATTTACCATTTGAACATGCAGTATAAATACAGCCCTTGTCTAAATACAAGGTTCGAGTTTAAAGACATAATGAGGTTTGTGGTGGCTGGTGGTAAGGATTGTTTTACTGTTTTACATGATGGAATACATTCTTTGTCAATACAGTTTAGTACACATTTCTTTCAGTGTATATCACATCAATTGAGAACTAAATCAAAATAATTTGATAATGAAACATAACTGTCCATATTCTCGTGATGTTTCATACCATTTCAAGTGACACATTCAACCCAAAACCACTGAAGGTATTTAATTTTTTTAACTGGAAAAAAAAAACCTTAGTAAAATACAGGCAGATGGACACCTTTTTTTTGATTGCTAGGCTACAGTACCATCGGTTTATGTGTTCCTGTTGACTGTTGATCACTGTGTTTACTGTTCTCCAGCCCGTGGGTGTGGCCTGCCCACCTTCCCCCCTGCGGTGGCCAGAGTGGTGGCAGGACAGGACGCTAGGCCCAACAGCTGGCCCTGGCAGGTGATCATCTGGAGAGCGTTTAGAAAATCCACAGCCTTACCTCGCCCCCTTGTGGTCGAGCCAAAATGGTAATCTCTTGTTCTCCGAGTCACCTTTCAAGGTTCCTATCCTCTGCCGTCTTCTTTTCAGATCTCTCTCCAGATTAACAGCGGTGGAACCTGGAGTCACATCTGTGGAGGCTCTCTGATTGCCAGTGACTGGGTCCTCACTGCTGCCCACTGCATCAAGTACGAAGAAAATCCTTTGACCCCAAAAACCAGAAATGCCTCAGATACTGTACTGTATACAGGAAGTCTGCTACAAAACTGCTACAGTTTTATGCAAATTTGATTCATGTTTGCTCATTGAGGATTCAGATGGGCCTCAAGCGTTGATTTGGTAGATTAGCCAGCTGTGGGCTAGACCGCTCACATCAAAACATCATATTATCCATAACAGCTGCTGCAATACACAGTCATCACAGACTTTAAGTGGAAGTTATAGCTGAAAAAAACAAGGACCTTTAACTTTCTCTGACATGAGCGTCTGTTCTGTGTGTTCCTACAGGAAAGGCTACATTTACCGAGTGGAGCTGGGCAAGCACAACCTGGAGAAGCCAGAGGAAGGCTCTGTGGCCTTCGGTGATGAAGCCATCATCGTCCACGAGAGCTGGAATCCTATCAACCTACGGTACACTGTAACCCACCCTCTCCTGTGCTGTTGTTCAGTTTGGCCACTTAATAAACACACACACACACACACACACACACACACACACACACACACACACACACACAATAAGAGCATACGGATCAGTAGAAGTACGTAGTAAGTAGGTGCTCTATTGCGTTTCCCTCCCCAGTAATGACATCGCCCTGATCAAGCTGAAGTCTCCCGTCATCTTAACTGACTCCATCATGGCCGCCTGTCTTCCTGAGGCTGGCTTCCTCCTGCCCCACTACGCTCCCTGCTATATCACCGGCTGGGGACTCTTCAGTGAGTTCAGTACCTCCTCCTCTGTGTACATTCCTGCTTGCTGCTGTGTAGCCTATCTTGTTTCCTTTTATCATCCTTGATAGGGACATAATTTCAAGACTACGGAACCAGATAAAATTATAAAACCATTTTTCCTGGTCAGGTAATACGGTAAGATAACAGCTCATGTTACGCTGAAAAAACCTATGTGTAACGCTGTACCTGGACCGATAGAGCACAGGTCTAAGCTGTTACCTGAGTTGAACCAAGGTTGCTTGACTGTCCTGTACAGCTGGCGGCCCCCTGGCTGACGTGCTGCAGCAGGCTGTCCTGCTCGTGGTGGCCCACGCCACCTGTAGCCGGCCTGACTGGTGGGGCGTCCAGGCCACCGCCAGCATGGTCTGCGCCGGGGGGGACGGCATCGTGGCCGGCTGCAATGTGAGTCACAGCAAAGGCCAGAGGAGCAGAGGAAATATACAGTAGAACTATCATAAATGTCTCTGGCAGCCAACGATTTCAAAATGTCTAAAGAAAAATCATGGAGAGCCAAAAGCCAAAAATCGAAAAAAGATATTCAATATTTGAGACTTGTTTATTGTCCTAACCATCTATCCATGTTACCCAGGGTGACTCTGGTGGCCCTCTGAACTGCCAGAACGCTGATGGCTCCTGGGAGGTCCACGGGGTGGTGAGCTTCGCCTATGTCAAGGGCTGCAACGTCGCCCAGAAACCCACCGTCTTCACCCAAGTCAGCTCCTACATCGGCTGGATCAACAACGTGAGTGACGTGAGGCTCTAGACCAACCATGAACGCATCTTATGTTAAATCCAAACGCAAAATGTTTGAACTCACATTATTGTGCAGTAACAAGTTGTTTTTTCCCCACAGGTCATGGCCAACAACTGAAGAGACTGCTGGACTACAAAGCCTGTTAAGGATACAAATAAATGAACTTACTGTGGCACCATTTTTGTTGTACAGCATGTTCCCTTAGACAAAAATTTAAACATGATCAAAGTCCTACTACCTCTACATTTTGAATATGTGTACATTTTCTAGTGGTTTTGTGATTGTCTCATTATTTTAATGACCATGGAATGCTTAAAGAGAGGCCTATGCAAAATTGTATTGGAAAAGTCACAGTCACCACTAGAGGGAGGCAGAGTGACATCTGCTCAAGACCAGGGTAAAGACCTCAAAATGAAGTCAAACAGCCATAATCACGTGAGTGAGTGTTGAGAGAGTAATGACTAAAAACAGATCCATTTGCTTTGCTATTCTTTGAACTGAGGCGTATACCTGTCTCTTATGTCCTGGAGGCCATAACAAGAATTCAACACTAACAAAGCCAAGAGGAAATCATCAGATTTCCCTGAATCCTCATCATTCAACCACAACTGGGAAGAGCACAGTACTGGGAAAACTATCATGACAATTACACATTGGGAATATGATTTGGGAATTACATGTCATTGGAATTACGATATAAAAGATCAAACATTTACTGTATATGCCCTTTTATTTCTCGGAATCCATTCCACACCATGATTCACAGCAATGAAATATCAACCCTGGAAGGCAACATACAGTATATGGTGTACATTAGAACAGAACACAGAACATACAGTAAAAAGTAAATCCTAACTCAAACTAAACATAATACTACCATGTACTTGAAGTGATAATTTAACCAACTAAAATTGTATAAATACATTGCTGGTTTAGAAAATAAAATTAACTGTACTCGTGACTAGACCATGTTCCTATAATGCATTTCCTAAAGCACATGGTGGAAAATCCAATGATTCTTCACAGTGGAAACTAGTCCCATATAAAAGGAGGTACACACAACTTCTATATTATCGTTACAAAACACACTTGACAACATAAAAAATACATTACAAATTCAAGCTTATACTCAATCTATAGGCATTGTGCTTTCCTTGTACATTTGAGTTCAAACCAAAATAATTCTGTTGCCCTCAAAAAACAACTCTTCCTCACTGTATATGCTTGCATATGGTAAAATACCAAAATTGTAGAGTAGGTAACTGTGGTATTAAAGTAGTGAAAAGATTCAGAAGAAAAAAACATTCCAGTAAGAATATAACAATCGGAATGTGGAATGCGGAATGTGATTATTGCATCTACTGGCTTTACTGTAGGTATTCATCAAACGCTGAAGGTTTGACTGTAGCCCAAAGAGAGAAAAGGCACTGATGATGTCTTACTCCTGCTTCACTGTTCTTCTCATCTTAACGTCACAGGCACAAGGATGGTTGGAAGAAAGATGGTGAAACTTCAAAGCCAGTGTTGTCACAGCTCATTCCTGGTTCCTGCCTATTGTATTGGGTGAAGGGGCAAGAGGTTTGATTTTGGACAGGGCCCAGGTCTCCCCCCCCCTCCCCCCTTTCTGAGTCCATTCCCTCCATACTCTAAATGAAAACAGTGTTGCGTGTCAAGTAGTGGTGAGAAAGTAGGGAGGGAGAGAGAAATGGCCGCCATTCTCTAGGCCCAGCTGCTGAATGAAAGAGTCTCTTTTTGTGCTCTCTCCTCTATGGAGTCCAGACAGCCAGGGGGAGAAGCTGGGACAACACTACTTCCCTCAGAACCCAACCCAGTTCACCATGGCTACAGGGCAAAGTCTTCCAACTATTCACCCCCCCCCCCCCTCCCAAAACACACACACTCTTTTTCTCTTCCTCTGTTGATGAGCCCAGACCAAAATCACTGTCCAAGTAATGTAAAGTTGCCTGTCTGGACATTTTATGATAAACAAAACCCAAATATGATAACTCTCTGCTTGTCCTCGTAGTGTCCTATTCAATGCTGCAGTGGAAATGGTATCGGATACTGAGAAGGCTAACTTCAGGTAACAGCAGACAATTTGATATTTGGACCATTTTAGGCCTAGGCATTGTATATTAGCAGAAAGGCAGCTAAATCCTTTTGGTTGAATGAGTCTAAAGTCTGTAAGTGTCTAGCAAAAAATCCAGTCAAATCCAATAAATACAACCAAATATGTATGTGTGCTTGTTTCCCCAATCTTGAATGTTCATTGTTAAAAGAGAACGTTCAGCCAAGTGAGAGGGTGGCGCCAGCGTCACAACACATAGCAATGTGTGTGAATGTTTGCACCACTCTCCAAGCATCTACAGTGGATTCCAGCAGTTCCAATTCCTTTCCTTGGCCCTAGGGGGCACTAGTCTCTGAGAGGAGGCACTTCCAATTCCTTTCCTTGGCCCTAGGGGGCACTAGTCTCTGAGAGGAGGCACTTCCAATTCCTTTCCTTGGCCCTAGGGGGCACTAGTCTCTGAGAGGAGGCACTTCCAATTCCTTACCTTGGCCCTAGGGGGAACTAGTCTCTGAGCGGAGGCACTTTATCTTCGTACTGCGGCGGGGGTGTGAGCGGCTCAATACTGACTCCTCCTGGCGGTTGGGAGTTTGCGTTCTTCGTATGCAACTTCTCCGATTTAATCCTACGGATCTTGAGTGGGAGGAGCTTGCGGCTGGCTTTCCCAGGTCTCCGACTGGCCACTGTGGTGGTGGCGCCGGCGGCTGCAGGGCCGGCGGAGGTGAGGGTAGCCGCGGCGGGCGTCGGCTGAGGTCCGGCGGGCGAGACCTCCGAGGCCGTACCTTCAACTTCAACCTGGACACTGTCCACCTGGACCAGGTCATCGTAGGAGGGCAGCTGGGTGGTGCTCTGGCGAAGGTTGCTCTGGCGGACGGGATAATGGCCGCTGCCCACCGCCTCCTCGTAGCTGGGCACGTTGTACCTCTGGGCTCGCTCCTCAGCCCTGTGAACGTTCATCCACAAACACAAAGACTGGTATAACTAGTTGTGTTATAGAAGTAAAGAATGGACGATATTACAGTATACTCTAGCCATGGGGAATATGTACACAGCATAACAGCACAGCCGTGGGGAATAATTACAAAACGGGCTTGAAAAGGATCGGTCATACGTTTAGTCCTGGTATTGTCCTTATCCAGGACATAACTGAATAGGGCCTCTTGTGAGATGTTAACAAATTTAACTACAAATACATTCGTAAACTGAGCCCAAATTCTTGGTCTGCTACAAAAGCCAAAATGGCAGAAGGGTATCAGTAGCTCACGTCTCTCTATCGTCCTCCTCGGTGTTGGCAACTCCTCCTTCCACCCCGGGGTGGTTCTGCGTCTCCTGCCGCCTCTGCTGCTCCCTCTGCTTGTTCCTCATGCCCACGCACAGAGACAGCAGCAGCATGGTCACCCCGGCCCCCACCAGCACGAATGCCACGGACGACGCCTTGCTCCGGTCGTCAGGCTTCCCTCCGGGGCGGCCGCCGCCGCCACTGCTGCTGTTCCCGGCGTGGTCGGCCGGCACCACGCTCCAAACCACCATCACGACGCCCAGGGCCACCAGCCCCACCCCCAGGGCGCACAGTGCATACTGGGAGCCGGAGTTCCCGCTGCTGTTGTTGTGATGGCTGCTGTTCCCTCTGGTGCTGGAGGAGGTTGGAAGTACAGTCCCACCGGAACGCATCTTAAGCCCTCCGAGTCTGGCTGGTCTCGCCTTCAGCTGCTCCACTTCTGCGCTCTAAGGCTGAGAAGAAAAGAGAGATAAGCACTTTGTCAATATTACTGATAATCGTGTTGCTTTGGTAAAAATAGTATTATGTTTACCCGTGTTACATGATTGTCATACAATATACAGTAAGCAATCGTAACGTGAAGAAGTCGACCACCAACCTGTCACTCACCTTAAATGCTTCTAAATTGTCCTGGCTTTCATGAATGGGCAAAATGCTAGTGCTTCGCCACCTACAGTAGTACTAGTAAGCTTCTGACTTTTTTAGTCTTTATGAAGAAGTTGTCTCAGAAATACCGTCGTCTCTGGAAAGCACTGACATCTGCTTCTCTGAATAACCCTGAGGTGACTTCTTAAAGGTCCCCTTATTATACTATAACTGCTTTTTATGATCGGTTTACTACAGACTCACTGTAGAGCACTCCCACTACAGGAACAAGTTACACAATGTCAAACTGCTAAGTGGAGGTGAGATAAGTGAAGTCAAGGTTTATTCGTCACAGATTGTGCACACATTAAGTAAAGTAAAAGAAAAGAGGAAATACATGTTCAAATGCAGCAAGACACAAAGAAATGCAGCAAAGCCATTTTAAGAATCTCTCATAATGAATTCAATACCAGAGTGGAAGTGTTTGGTCACACTAAAAAGTAGTAAAGAGGACACTCCTGTGTCTGTCTTTACAGTGGTAAAACTTACTTACTCATAGTCAAATCAGACAGACATTTTGCAACACAATGAGTCACCATGCGAGGAAATTTCCTATCTTGATTCGAGTTACGTTTTGTGCAAAGGGCATTCTGTTAGGAGACAAGAACTTCTTGTATATTCCTCACTCAGGCTGGCCTACACAAATTAACAATGTACATCTCTATATTTAGCAGATCAAAAGAATTATTTTAAAACACTGATACCAGCAATCTGACTTTGATACCACCATGTAAGCACAGAAATACTTCTGCTCGCATGCCTTGACTTGCTGAGGGAGAGACAAGGACACTATAGGTCTCAAGGAATGCTTCCCCTGATACAGAATTACCCTCACACTAAAACATGCATGGTATGACCCAAACCCCACCCGCTGTCACAAACAATTGGGAAGCAACAGCTGGTAAGCCCTTAGCCCATTGATGTGCAAAACCTTAATGGTGACATCTATAGTTGCAAAACCATAGGCTACTGCCAGTTTGCTAATGCCACAATATATCGTGTTTATTTTCTAGGTTCTGTTATTTACTAGGTTCTGTTGTACAGTAGCAAACGCATAATATTATCATGATATTGTTACTAATGCTGGAGATATGTGGTTTTCATATTCACTTCTCTATTTGTAATGTCCTTTGGTACATGTAAGACATGATTTGTGGGTCTGTCTGATAATGTAATGTTAGGCGCTATGTGGCAATGTAGCCTACTGTCACATGCCTGTGGAGTTTGTTCCGCTTATGGGGATGTTAATGACATTTTAAGATGCTGTCCGTGTTCCCCTTGAGCTGTACAAGACGTTAGCCTAGGCTACGTCTAGCTGGATAAGTTCAATGTAATTTAGAATGTTTACTGCAGAGTAATGTAGCCTAGGCCCTACTACACTAGGCTATACATACATCCCCGTAACAGACGAGCCCCTGGGAACAGACATTGAAGTTAGGTGAGGTAGAAGGTAGACTATGTGTGTATTTCTGAAAATAAATTCATTCGAGACTTTATAGACTAGGAAAAACAGTTGGTCCGAGACACAAGCAACGCCTATCACTTCAAACGTTTCATGAAGATAGCCTATAGACTATTTTGAATTGTCGCTGCAGGGAAGGTAAACGGTCGGGTGGACTCAAAACAAAGACATTCCTTGTTGAGCTCTAATTAGATATCGCTGTACGGCGTAACGTTGAGTCTACAATACAGTAGGCTATACATTCCAGATGTGGATAGCCAGAATTCCCCCAATTACTCATATCATGTGCCCGCCTTACCTTGTCATTATTGAATTCGTAGATGTATGCTTTTTTAGCATTCCAAACTGTGCCTCACTCTTCAAAGTTGGAGTACTGTTGATACACCGTCCGGTTATCCAATAAATCCAACTGTAGCTGCCAAAATCAAAACTACATTGGTCAGTTTGAGTGTAGATTTATAGGTTCACAGTCAGGAACTTTCTCCGGCGGATGGGCTAAAGAAAAAATGTCATCCTTACACCCTGTTAACTTTTAACCCTTTCCGGACTGACTGAAGCTGCTTAAGAAAATGTAGGCTAATAGGATTTCGTGATTTTATCTGATAAAACGTAAATATGTTCAGTTTTTAAATTGTACTCTAGAAACAGGGCATTCCACTCTATTTTTGTTCTGTTACATAAAAAAAGCACACTATAATGCCACAAACCTCTGTATGTCTGCAGAAAGCTGTAAAAAAAGCTTCTTGAGGAAGCTGCAAGCCACTCTAGCCCTTCTCAGGAACTGTGAGTGCGCTGATGACGTAGCATCTGCTAGTCCTTTCTACCAACAGGACATTTAAGCAACTGACCACGAGAGGCAGTGGGTTACAGGGGATTTCACTACAGCTACGGGGCGTTAGGCCCGACGCGATAGCGGAGGTCAATTGCTTTTCTACAACGGTTACTACATATATATGTATTCACAAAAAACACTCAGTAGTAACATTCAATCATTTATTTACTTATCATTCTTATCATTTTAGTATTTACAAAATCTTCCGCGATAGGCTATTCTGAATTAAATGGTTGCCAGGCAACATAGGCTATTTCGCCTATTTGGGTTGGCCTTGTTCACATAAACCATAAAGCATAATTCGGGTGGTTCACGTTTATTTGAATATTTCCAGCTATGGTGCAGTTATTAAAACAGTTCTAGAGCACTCGTTTTTGCTGGTAGGGGTGTGGAAGTGTGGAGTCGGACTGATGAGTGCGTTTTTGTAATAGGATACGAAAAAGGTTGCTGCGAGTGGTTGCTACTCAAAGCATAGCCTACCGCTTGATTTTATCAATGGCCTCGTCAATGAGATTGACTGCTCATTAATACTAATTGTTATGCGGTCGCAGCCGTGGGTTACAGAGTATTTTACCATGGCAGACAATCAGAATCAAGTATCCAAACTCTCCGTTGTAGAATTTAACTTTTAAATAGTCGCCAAGTTGGCAGCGCTTGGCGCTCATATTTAAAAGTGTCAAATAAACATTTCAAAGCCACTCACCAAAGCAGAAAGGCCTATTCTAACAAACGATGGGTTTTGAAAGCTCGGCGCTACCGTTAAGTGATATTTTTAGCGGTTTTTGTGGCATCTTCATTATTTTTTGAGGTAGTTTCGAGGATTTCCGACCAGATGGGGCGCTGTCCGCTATGCGGAGTTGTATGGCAGTTGAAGAAGACTACCTCGAAAAATAATGACGATGGTTGTTGGTATGGACGGGCCTTAGGGGGCCAGGTCCACCCCCAAAAGAGCTAATACCACCCCACTGGCACCCAGATATAGTTTGAAAATTAATTAAATTTTTAAAATTAATTATAGTATTTTTCAGTTAAATAAAAACGATTAACTTTTTTATATTCCTAATAAATTAAGACATTTAAATAGAGAAACAAAGTTGTGTTTTTGTTTGACGGGGTTCTGTTATGTGAGCAACAGCCGGGGGTGGCCGCAGTAGGCTACTGGAAAAGGAAGTTACGCCAAACTCACTCGCCCTATATAAATACCATCCACTAGCTTTGGACTGATACCTGTGTCCACAGTCAGGTCTGATACCTGTACATACAGTATGGCCACAGTCAGGTCATGCTCTGCAATATGTAGAGAAGTCTAAAAGGAGGACAAGGGTACAATAAGGCATTTTATTTATTTATATTAATTATGTATTTTAAAATTAAATTGCTATGGCTAAATTGATATGGATGATGCGTGACTGTGTCATTTGTGAGTCTCACCTACAATACCAGCAAATGTTGGCCTGTAATGAGCATTGGCTCACAAAGTTGCCCCACACAGTCAACATGAGATTTCTGGAAAAATACTATAAAGGTTTGGTGCCAGTGATCAAACTCTGGAGGAGTTCGTCAAGTAGTCCTTTGTTGATTGGTCGATACAGGGTGTGATTTGTGAAAAAACTGAGGGGTCCCCACATTTGAAAATATTTTCTTAACGTAGGACATAAAAAATAATACATACTTACAAATTTTGATAAAACGTACACATTTGATAAAATCATCTGTTGTCTGTGCATTTTCAGTGGCTTTTTTTTCTCATTACTCTTCCTCCAGTGCTACACTGTTGTCAATGTCATTTGCCTCCCTCACCCTCATTTGAACCATTTCCACTGATTGACTCTTCCTTGCCTACTGATCTTGATCTTGTCATGAAGTTTTGGGGGGCTTTTCTTCAAAATTCCACTGATGAAGCCATTATGCAGCCTCTCTGCTGTTTGGGGGCCTAGATTCTGTATTCCCCCAACACACAGCACAGTACTACTAGCCCGTTTTCTAAAACTGTCGCACTCGCGTCCCTACACTTGAGACCCGGCAGGACTCCCCTTCGTGTTAACACAGAAATCAGATTGCAAGGTCGGAAATAACCAGTGGCCAAATATAACAGCAAATATTCTGAAAAATGTTCAGTTTTTACATCAGTGGTAGATAAGAAGTGGGTATATAGCCTACGATTTTGAGAAATCCATGTATTAATACATTTATACATGGATTTATACATGGCTAGAATGAACATAGTCTGTTACAGATGACCAGAAGGGGGGATAAAATGTATCCCCCCAAGAGATAAAAAAAAAATAATGATCAGTGGGATGGGAATCAAAAGCAGACATGGAATTCCCCCCCCCCCCACCCCCCCCACCCAGCAAATTGCACCCTGGGTAGATAGTTCACTGCGTAACTTGCAATGCATACTGGGAACTGAATCCTAATGTCAGAATATGTTTGATATACATTACAAACAAATGTGGTAGTGAGTAAATCGATTTGGGAAAAAGATCTTTACTGAGTTTATTCAAAAGACTATTAAGGAAGATGAGTTGTTACAAGTAGTCTATTGTATGAGTAAATACATTTTATTTAGTGCATTTAAAGCAGCAATAACTGTTTTTCACATTTTGTCAAAACTAATTAAAACCACTTGATATCAGATTGTTTCATTGAGCCATAGCGTCCCAATAGCGTTCTAGTGTACTTCAATGACTCACCCCTACCAGTCGTTGTTGTTATTCCAGCATTTCTGCCTGTGTCATCAAATTACAGCCCGTATCTTTGCTCCGCTCCTGTGCCTTCAGCGTACATATTATATGTTTTAGGCCTCTCTCGATGGCAACAAGTCTCTTCCTGCCATCTAGCCATAGGAAAACATTTATTGCCACTTGAAGAAAAATGTAATAGCAATAGTCTTAGTAAGGAATTTGTTATGAGATGTTGAGCCTGTTTACAAACACAAAAAAGGTCTATAACGTTCCGAACAGGCAAGTTTTGAACGGGCACGTGCATTGCCTCTAATTTTCTCAATTGTCCTCCCTGAATAAATAAAGGTTCAAATTCAATTCAATTTAATTAAATTAAATTTCAGTTCAATTCGAATTGCCTAGTGTGATGTTGTTTGGATGAGCAATAAACATGTTTTGAGCGGCCATGCACAGAACTGGCACGACGGGCACTGTACTAGTTGGTGTAACTTGCCGAAACACTATAGGAAGAATTTGTATGCTTTTACTCCATAATAGACATGATTCATGATTCGTTGCTATGATGAACTGTCAGCATTTTGTAATGAATGTTGCAGTACATCAAGTTAATTCAGAAACAATGTCACAATGTCACTATATTTTGATGACAAAAGGTTACATTCTTTCGCAATGACAAAAACCATTCAAAAGACACCATATCAGCCAAGCATACCTTAATAAGGAGCGGAAGATGTGCTGTAGGCCTATTGTCATACAACAAAATGTTGGGGCTCTATGATGATCTCTCCATTTCAGCTGATGACAGCTTGATGGATGATCAGCACGCATAATACAGTACAAACACTGATTCAGCATTTAACCTATAGACTCAGAATCCACAGCAAGACACAACAGAACTAGCAGAAGAGATGGATTGTTTCCGAATTCAGTTTCTGCACAGTTCACACCAGCACCAAACACACTCCTCCTGTTAATCAATATTCAAAGTACACAGAAGAACATACGTGTGTGTACAGTATGTATGTACGTGAGTGTGTGTGTGTTATTGACCTAGGCCAATGCATTAACAAATAACATAGTTATTACACTTCTCCATGTACAATAGTGAGATCATCAGAGGAAGTAGACATTGTAGCGCAGTTCCCAGTCCAAAGGTTGAATAGCCATAGCACACCAACAGATGACTGACCATACCATAATGACATAAACATAAGCTACATTCTTGATTCACACTGTACCTTTGAAGTAGAGGGCTATTGTGACTTCAAGATCATACAAGATCTGGAAGTCACAATAGCCCTCTATTTCAAAGGTACAGTGTGAATTAAAGTGTAAATGTAGATTTAAGTCAGTTCACCCCTCATACAGTTCAAACCTCTTCTGGTAGCCAATAGGCAAACATTACTCCCTGGCATTGGAACTGGATTCATCTAGGAATCCATCCAGAATCCCTGTGCTGGAGTCACGTATAGTACCTCTAATTTTATCAAGCCAAATGAACATGCCCTAACAGACCAGTCGTACTGTGCATGGATTGAAGACACATATGAGTGCATTTTACACAGAGTAATCAATCTCCCAATCTCATATTCTGAATCAGTTTATGCCACTACAGTATGAACTGTGCCAGTGTCTGTGATGTGGTTTAGGTGTAGTTTGTGCTTTTATGTAACGTATTGAAACCTATGATCCTATGACACATAGTGTATTGAGCTATTTGATGGTTCAACTGAACAGGAACAAAGCTCGACATCCCATAATTATTAACTCACTTTATTAGGTAGAAGGAAAGTGCCGGTAATGGCTTGGCCACCCCCGATGCCACAACACAGACACACTCAGTCAGTCACAGCACCTGGCGAAAGGTGAGATCTCTGTTTGGGGTGCGTCGTTGCAGTGTAACCACGACAATGCAGTCATCCTGAACGGGAGGGGGAGGTGACATGTTTGACTGAGCTAAGGGTGTAAACATGGCCAGGAGCCAAGGTGGCCGCAGGGCATTACAATGAGACGCTGTGACAGAGGTGACTCACTGTTAAACTGTGAAACCGGTCACAACGACTAGACAGTGTGTGGGTGTGTGTGTGGGTGTGTGTGTGTGTGTGCGCACGTGTGCGTAGGCATGCACGTCTTTTGACCTCTCCCAGTATTTAACTCCACTCTCCCTATGGAACATCCTGTTTATGGAGAGTATGGAAGGTCATTGAGATTTGAGTCATCTTAAGTTCAGTCTGAAGAGGTCTGTTGACCTCCATTAGTCTTCCCCTCTCTTCCCTTAGGCTTCTTTGGAAGCACAACAAAATAACTCTACATCTGAGACAGAACATCATCTGTGCAATTTGAATTTTTGCCATCTTTAATGTATCAAATGCCAAGAGAGTATTAATTCTGTTTAGACACAACCCTGCAAATTCACAAACTGAAAAAGGACTAGCAAACATACATTATACAATATTTTTCATTTTTTCAGTCAATGCCCTCAGTCAAGCTCACAAGGCATCGTAGTTTGTTACAGCAGAACTGAACTAAATGGCAGAAAGACATTTGTTACATATAAAAAAGAACATATCCACTTGTTGTTTTGATTTTTAGTTCTCATGTTAGTTGAATCACTAAAGTACCCTGTACACACAGCAAAGTCCATTATCTCTTAATACTGTAAGAAACAGACCGCTTGTCAATAAGAACTACAAAACGAAGACAAATACAGTAGCTGAATCATTTCCTGTTTAAAAACGCTTTGCACGCTTTGTAAATACAAAAATAAAACATTAATTTTGAACTTGAGTTTTGCTCTGGGCAATTCACCTCCTTGTCCTCACAAAAAGTCAGATACCAGAAATACAGTACCAACACCCTAAAGTTGTTGTTACAGTAGACTCTGAGAAGAAGAAAATGTCCCTTCTCTCCAAAAAAGTGCATTCTGACAAGCGAAGGCTCGGCTCTAGAAAAAATTATTCCTTTGACATCTCACAAAACCCGAAAGTTTTGTTTTCCGACAGTGATGTAGACTCAGATATCATGATATCGTATGTTGATGACGTCACACGTTGGTGACCTCGATGCCTGAGTAGCCGAGGATTGGACTGCCTTCTGTCCTGGGAGGAGCCTCGTCACGGACCTCTCTAGGTAGAGAACCGTAGCTGCTATGACAACTCAGGTCCCGCCCACTGCGAGCTTTGGGGCTGAAACCTACAGGAGGCTGGGAGGAGGGGGAGGAGTTACATTTTGACATTTAGTTTTTGTCGACAGTTTTCTATTTTTGTGTCCCTTGGTAATCAACCACTGTAAGTACAGTCATCTGAACTTCAATATTTCGCCGCATCTCGTGGGGAGTGCAGCAACGACAGCGGCAGCGAAGTTTTCGTTGAGCAAGAAAACTCAATTCCTCTGGCAGTAACTGCCTATATTTTAAACTAGTAGGCTATATTCTTTGTATTATACTGTGTATATTGTACATCATATTGTGTATTGTGTAGGCTATATTGACATAATCTATAAGAAAGACGAAGGCAACACATTATTATTGAAGTTGCTACTGGGACTTCCTTGGGGACTGCGACCCTTGACAAGATCCAGAGTTACTGTAGCAAATCACTTCCTCTTTTTGTGTGTGGCTGTAAGCCAGCGCACCATAGATAGCGTTTGTCGGGTTGTCACTCCCTCCCTCCCTCCCTTCCTTACTCCGTTCAATGTTGACCTGCATTTCTATGTTGGAACAACAAGAGGCATCAACCCGCTGATCTCCACTGCACAAGTAGAGTAGCGGTGAAAGCATCGGACTCCCACCTGGGAGATCAGGGTTAAAGGCCCCGGTGGGGATGATTTTGGGAAACCATACCCACACCCTCTGCTAGCCTGTGGGTTTATTCCTACGTTTACTTTCGGCTTTTCCATCCCTCTCCCTCCCTCCTTTCACTCTCCTCTCCCCTTTTTTTGGAAGTACAAGAGAGATTTCATAGGAAAAAAAACATTATGACATCCTGCACTTTCAAGTTCCTCGGTAGTGTAGTGGATTAAGCGTCCGACTCCCATATGGGAGATCAGGGGTTCGATCCCCGGCTGAGGACGAACCTGTTTGATTCCAAACTTAAGCCACAACCTTTTTTCCTCTCCGCCCCCTTTTTTTCAGACGGACGGGAGAGATCCCATGGGAACAAAACGTTTTATTTTTATTTTTAAGGAAATGTACAGTCTGTTTTGCAGATGAATTAACTGTGTCAAACTGATTGCAGAAACTGAGTGACCAATTAAGTGACCAATTACAAGTCCAATTGATATACTAGACTTATGGTTACTGTTATGTTTCTCTGTGTATGCAACTCTGTGTTTTGTTTTCTGCTCCTCCTGTTCCCTGCCCCACTCCCAGATTTCTGAGTGGATCCAGTTATAATTATTATAATTCAAAGCATTTTAATAAATATGAGCATTGTGATTTGCCATTTGTGTTTGTCACTGGATGTTATAGAAGTTATGTAAAAATGTGGTTGCCTGGTGGTTCTATGTCAGTTATTGAATTTATGTGCAGTAATTGAACATTTGAAATACTCCTGTTTTGAAATTATACCTATGGTATAGGTGTCTCAGTAATTACCCATTATATATTAGGCTATACTTTGCATGTATTTACAGTACCAGGTAAATGTTTAGTAATTGGGGGACTATGAAAGGAAGGGTTACCAAAAAAATGTTCAGAGTAAGTTAATTTAGCAATGGAAATCCATAAGCCAAAGGGCCTAGGATATAGATAATAAACTACTGGTGGAATGGTGGTGGAGCAATAGCGGGAGCATTTGGGATTACTAGCGGACCGCTGTCCCTGACGCTAATATGGCCAGGAACCCAAATGGCCAGGAACCCACCAGCGGATTGGGCCGGAGGTCCGCCAGCTCGTCTATTGAGGACCCGCTGTAGGTCCGCTAGCCTTGTGTTATATTCCGCCGGAGGTCCGCCAACTTGTCCATCGGGGACCCGCTGTAGGTCCGCTTGTGTTATCTGGGTTTATCCCTTACGTCCAGAAACAGAAGTTGAACCAATTGCAGCAAAATAGCTAACGTTACAGGAATCATCAGTGTAACTGCTTTAGCCACTGACCGCTACCATTAATGTTATGGAAGCTGCTGCTAGTTGCTGTGAGCTCATGAGCTAACTGGCTATCCTGCTCTTATTGTGCTGGATTAGCATTGGAAGCATTGGAACTGATGTGTCCAGGTGACAAGACCTATCTTAATTTATCAGACATTATTTCATGTCATTTCAGTTCACAGCTATTTCAGTGGCATGACTAGCTTCCGTCCTACAGTCCTGAACAGAAACAAGCCAGCCACGCACATAAGCCAGGCTGGACCTCGCCTGGGTAGTATAGCATAATAGCAAATGAAATGTAAATGTTATATTAATGTTATCTTATATTATTCAATAATAAAATGTTTTAATATATGTACTGTGATTATTTGGCAAATAAACATTGTTCTATCTTTGCACATGGAGTCTTTTTTTTTTTTTTACAGAAGGCTGTAGGCTACATTAAGGATAACTAGATTTACATTAAACGGTAAGACATGTTTTCAGGGGTAAATTAAGGTGTGTGACATTTCCAGGGGTTAATTAAAGGGGGTGATATGTTTTCAGTGGTAAATTAAGGTCAAGTTAATGATATTTTAAGGGATTCTGGTTTCATACCTTAAAAACCCATTAGTAACCCATTGATCTGCTCTCCTGTGTTTTAAGGGTTTAATAACCCATTCTATTTTAATGACAAAAGTACCTCATTTGAAAAAATTAATGTACTTTTAAGGGGATTCAGGGGTCGTTAAAATGGTATTTATTGTCTTTTAAGGCATTCTTTCCCCTTAAAATATATGTGAAACGTGCACGAAACACATTAAAAATACCTGAACAATTTATATATGTTATAGGTACCCACTAATTAATCCATTTATTACCCCCTTAAAACTCATGAAACATCCTTTAATTATTTCCTTATTAATTGGGAAATTAATTGTGTTTTAAGGTAAAAAAAAATTAAGGGATTTGGTTTCAT
Source organism: Borostomias antarcticus (assembly GCF_949987555.1). Taxonomy (NCBI): domain Eukaryota; kingdom Metazoa; phylum Chordata; class Actinopteri; order Stomiiformes; family Stomiidae; genus Borostomias; species Borostomias antarcticus. Next base: position 5,178,296 of record NC_140236.1, read on the forward strand.
AGAGATTGTGAGGGGTGCAGTTGGGCAGTAGGCTAAATGTGCTTCTGTAACTGGGCAGTGACAGTGAATGTGCTTCAGTAGGCATATGGGCAGTGAAACTGGGGACTGAGTGATTGTATAACTGGGCAGAGACAGTGACTACTACTCCTCAACTCCTACTCCTCCAACAAACTCCTGCAAAACAATCCTGAACACGTCTACTACACTTTCAACTCGATGCAACAACCAACCAACTACTACAACCTTCAATGTAAGGCAGGTTTCGCTTTCTTACGTCGACCATTCGAATCTCGGACCAAACCGATCATGTAACCGAGGCCTCGTTTGTCATTGGTGACGTGCTTTTAAAAAACGAAGTGAGTCTTGATACGGGGCATCATCAGGACCTGCCCTACGTGCTCGACAAACGCCTCAGAACTTCAGTCTCATACGTGACATCATTAGTTTTCACTGGTTTATTGCTATGTATTGAAATATGCTATTTATTGATTGTATATTTAATGCCGTTACTCTGACTGCATCGTTGAAAATGAATGTAATGTTGGATTTCTGAGCTCCCGGGTTCGAATCTAAAGAATGAATGAATTCTGATCAGTTGGTAAAATGATAGCCCCTCAAATAACCAATTTTATGTTGGCTACTGTCTCTGCTGTAGCTAATCCAAAAAAGCAGTTTGCAATTCAGACCGGTCAAACTGAGAAACGTAGCCTACATTAGGCTTTAAGCAACGGCAACCAGATTGTCAGAGAAGCCTAATAGCCTACTACACTGTAGCAGTGCTCTACTGCCCCTCGTGGTTGCGGGTTGTAATAATTATTTTACCGCCGCTGCCTCTGTCGTTACTGAAGTTCAGATGACTGTATTCTAAGTAACAGACGTTCTTCATGCAACGGCAATGTCAAATCCTTCCCCGGTATTCAAGAGAGGGATATAGGGAAGGAATCATATTTTCAACCTAGCCCAGGGTCACTTGGACTGAAGAAACGTGGCGGTACTGGGTGCCCACCTTGACCGCGCGCCTGCGGAGGGAGCTCTCGTCCTCCGCGTGTCGGCTGGTAGAGCTGGGCGGTCTGCCCAGGGAGGTCTGGCGCAGAAGGGTGGGCGGGGTGCCCGTGACCAGTCTCTCCTGGTCCTGCTGCTCACCCGTCCTGGATGGAGAGAGAGAGAGGGTGTGTGTGTGTGTGTGTGTGTGTGTGTGTGTGTGTGTGGGTGTACAGTGATAATCCCCCATCTTTGGGACGAGGGTCTATTACCCCTCTCTTATGTTCTAGTTGTATTGTAGCTCACATTCACTGGCGTGGTGACATCATCGTCCTCACGTGACTGACCTGATGAACCAACATGGATGAAAGACTCCTTGATGTGAATCTATGTCTCTCTCTTTCTCTGCCGCCCCCCCCCTCTCTCTCTCTCTCTCCTACCCATCATCTCTCTGTCCTCTCCTGCTCCCTCTCTGCCCCCCCCCCTCTGTCCTCTCCTGCTCCCTCTCTCTCTTCTCCTCACCCACTGTACCCCTCTCTCGGTCGTCCTCACCTGGCTGAGCTGATGAGGATCTTCATCTCTTCTATAAGGTGCCGTCGTATGATGTGCTTGCCGGTGGGGATCCCCAGAGCGGTTGCCATGGAATCAGTGTTGAAGGAGGGATCGAGCACCATGACAGCCCCGTGCACCCCGCTGTTCTGGAGGCCCTCGGCAAACTCCTGTATGGGGCGGGAGGAGGGACAAAATTAGATTTTTCTTTGACAGGATGCGATTTAATCAAAACCCATGCTGGGTGTCATGATATTGTATTACTCCACTATACTGGAATGTATTAATGATGTATGATGTAATGCCAAACTTTGTCTAGTGTCTCTCTGGGGTGTATTGAAAACTCAGTTTTCTAACCCTGAGATTGAGCTGAATTGTATCCCAGGGATAGCAAACAAGAGTTTTCCCTAAACCCGTTTTACACCCCTGGTTTATCTCTGTAAACACATGGAGTAAGAGAAAGCACCATTTATCGTGTTTGTATAGTTCACTGCAATGTCCCAAGATACTATCAGTTCAAACACAGCAAAAGCCTCATCATTGTGAATGGAGACTGCTGTTCTGCCTTCTCATGGAAACTGGAAATATTGACCCTAGCAACTATTGTCAAAGCATTGTTGATTTTCAATTAACACTCGCAACATAACTGTGGTCAATATTGATACAGATAGCCAAGAGCCTTGGACAACGAGCTATGCAAAGCCCCAAAAGATCAATGCTGTAATCATATTGCCTAAACCTCAAAATAGGAACGCAATACAACACGAATCTCCCTCCAGGAACAGGCAACACAACCAGTCTTCCTCTCGCATCCCACCACATGTACATTCATGTACTACATTATGCGTACAGTATTTCCCACCTTGAGGTCAACATCGCGGACCCATCTCATGACCCGATGACATGTCCACACCAGCGGGTCCCTGTTGTGATGTTCACACTGCGTCCTCCGAGCTTGGAGGGCCTGGTAGAGAGTCGGCACGTCAAAAACGCGGTCCCGGTAAAACGCCAAACGTTAGAAGTTCGAACGGTCTGACGCGGACGTACCTCCTTGTCGAAGCCGAGCATGTGCAGCAGCTCGATGCCGAGCAGCAGGCTGACCTGGTGGAACTTCTTGTTGACGTTGAGGAAGCGCTCCAGGTCGCGTCTGGTCAGGGAGTTGAGCATGCGCCCGTCCACCAGGTGCGTGTGGAAGGCCTGGGAGTACTGGGGCAGGCCCACGTCGCTCAGCCATGCCTTGGCCACCCAATGGTGGTCCATGTCTGCGGCCTTGGACAGCCTGCAGGCACGGAGACACGGGGGGAGACGCGAGGTGAGGTGAGGTGGGGCAGGGGGGGTTAAGGTCTGGGGAGAGGTGCTGCGTTGAGGTGCTGTTGTTCATTATGTATCAAGGATAAGGGTGTCTTGAAAAAAAAAAGCATCTTGCATTCTGCTGTGCGGCTTTTTGGGTGCCAATCAAGCGCAAATTAGAATTCAAAGTCTTTTCAACGTGTTTGTGACTCCGTGGTTCTGACAAGACCTTGAATCTCCCCTGAGATAATAATAAATAATAAATAATAATAATAATCTCCCCCGACTGCGGCGGTCAACTTCGGCTCACGGGGATCAAACCTGCCAGAGATGTTTCGATCTCTCCAGATGGCACTGGATTTGACCAGCAGATGGCGCTCTCACGCCAGAGTGTTTGCTACTCAGCACAGCGTGTACGGGCATGACCTGTATGTGAGAGAGAATGAGGCTCGGGGGGGGGGCGTGCCGGGGTCTCTCACCCTCTCCCGTTCTCCGCTTCCCTGTAGTCTTCGATGGCCAGCCGGAGCTTCCTGCGGTGCATGGAGCTGCTGACCCCGAGGCCCTGCTCCAGATCCTCGTCAGTCAGTCCCAGTAGCACCTGCTCCGGGTCAAACAACACTGCTTACGCACAGCTTGACACATCGGTGAAGTAGCCAGAATATCTGACCGGCTGTATATACACTCATTAAGTCCCGACAAACCTTTTCCGCTTGATGTGTGAAGTGTGTGTGTGTGGGTAAAATGTACTTTAAAAAAAAAAAAACTCAGGTCATACCTTGCCACTCTTGACATTCTCGGAGCAGGCCCGGATGTACATGGGCATCGCCATGACGACCTCCAGCCACGCCTGCACAGTGCCCGCCCTCCACAGCGACATGGGCATGGACCTCGCCAGCTCCACCTGCTGGAGGCGGTCCAGCTGATCCTCCCCATCCGATAGGCTGAGACTGAGGCGGGTGGGGCTTGGTAGACTGTCTGAGTCTGGATAGGTGGGCGTGGGGGGGGGGGGGGGGGGAGGGGTAAGGACGCCAGTTGGTGCATTGAGTAATCAAAAAATAACACAACTGTGTTTACAGCAGTCAACTAATATAAATAAAGAGCAGGGAGCTTTACTCTTTGGCACCTAGTTTCACATACTTACATGACAGATCTTGTATATAGTAAAGTCTGCCGAGCCCGAAGACAAAACAAACTTTTCCATGTCAAACAAACTTACTACTTACCGAGTCCATTTAACATGCAGCTGTTGTCCATAGTCTGATCATTAAGAGGATGTATTGCCTCATCTATCAATATTCGACTATCAGAACAGCTGCTTGATAAGAAAAAAGGCAACAGTCATCTTATTGTACTTAGACTTTGATTACTTTGGTCTGAATTCTATAGCACAAGTCTTAAATAGTTATGCTGTTATTATAATAAGGATGGGGTTATTTTCCTCTACTTAGTGATCTCCTCTAACAGAGGCTGGTATTATTATAGACTGAGTATTATATAGATGGCAGTCTAATACTTCTTTGGGCATTCTTTGATGAAATGTAACTCATTTCACAGTAAGTCATCCTCTTAGAAAGGACTTTTGAAAGGCTTATTCATTACTTTCTCTAGGACACAATACAATGTTGATAATGAACAACCTCCTCCTGCCTAGCTTATTCCGATGGCTTTGTTGATTCACTTGCTAAACAACAATGGCCCACGATCACTGCAATCACTGTAAGACATTTCTAAAAGCTGCTTTGTGTTCGTACCTCTTGGTGGTAAAGATAAACGTATGAAAACACAAACACAATCCTGTAGCTTGCTATCTGCACAAAACAGGTGTTCGGAATCGCAGCAGGAGCTTCAGGTTCAGAACAACAGGTATCCATTCAGAATGTGTTGCTCAGTGTTTTTCTTCACACTTTCTCACATCTTTCTTGAGCTATGTATTTTTGCTGACTGGGAGGACGTGTGTTTTGTTCACCTAAACAAACCAACGTAATACGTTCAAGTCTCACAAAGCCAAGTTTGGTTAAAGCGCTTCCAATAGGATATGCTAACTTGCTGTAGGCCATTAATTTACACCGAGTAGAATGTATTAAGCCTGTTAAAAAGGGGATTGAGACTCCACAGAGACCAAACTATGGCACAGATGGCTGCTTCAGTTAAATGAAGATGGACACGAGCCAAAGAGGACGCTGCACATATAAACCACAAGCCTTGGCCATTCATCGGCCATTTCAAGAGCAACCCCGTTGCCTTGGAGACTGGCCAGGCTGTCACTGAGGATGAGTGTTTTGTGTGTATCAGTGAGAGCATATTTTCTGGGAATTTGACTGCTTTTCTGTGGTTCTAGCCGTCATGAGTAGATGTATTCAATAACTTTGGGCTGGGTAGTGATACCATTGAGAAGTGATGTGGCACATGTACCGTAAGATGGCATGTGAAGAAGACTGCCTTGCACACTATCTGTGTAGCACAGTTCACTGTTTACAATGGCGCACTGGAATCCTATTCCTTGGTCCTTGTGTCTTTGAATTCTTTCACACGACCTTTTGTTATAAAAAAAAAAATACAAAAAAACCCACCACGCCATAGGTCAACTTGAAGCAGGGCTGGAATCAAAACGAGCACTTCTTTAGAGCACCAGAGGGAGTCTGCACACACAGTCTGCAACCCAGCCTGACTACTGATTTTTGGAGGGTGATGTACCTACAGTATTCTAGGAACCCAACAGACCTTTCTCATACAGTCCAATGACTTCCTGGGCTGCCCGACTGTGTTGAGAGTCCAGGGGAGGTCAGTCCAGCCAGGGGAGGTGTCAGTATTAGAGGTTAGAGGTGGTGTTATTGTCGTGCCCGCATGTGGGCTGGGTTCCGACAATCTCAAATGGCTTCCTCTCCTCATCTCATCTCATCTCCTTCATGACCACTGATCTCAATGTAAGACAGTTATTCCAGAGACAGTATGAGTGAGAATGAGGTACCGGTGTGGAGGAGCAGAGGACGCCAGGTGGGATTGTTGGGACACAGGCCCTGTCACAGACGGACTCACTTGGTTGCGGGAAGCTGCCATTCGTGTGACGATGATGGCAGTCCCCCAGCACGAGGGGAGGAATTAGGATTAAAGCCATACCACAACAAACAAACAAACAAACAAACAAACAAAAAACACAAACAGAGGGAAGAGAGGACGGCCACTTGGAAATTCAGTGTTATTTATTTTATTTTAAAATAATATTTTCTCATTTAGATCTTTAGCATAATTGTTGCCATGCCTTTAAAATGTTCTTCTCTACCCTTCAGTTCTACACATGTCTAGTCTTCACCTGAGTCTCCATGGAGACCTATTCTTTTTACTTTAAATAAAACTCTTTAATAATAATTCAATTTCAATAGTGTTACCTCATTTACAAAAAAGAAAATAGTTGCCATGAAATGAGAAGGATTTTCTTTTGCAACATAGAATGATGTCATGATAACTGAATAAAAATGTTTCAGCAGGAGATGGTTCATAAATATTCCTGTAGTGAGTTAGGGTAAATCCCCTACACAAGAACAGAGCGTTTTCCAAACTAAAATAAAGCATTTGTTGCTTCTGTCAGCTTGAACTTATGGTTACGCAACAACAGGCTGTAACAGGAAATACAGTGACATACCAGCCTGAGGTTGTTGACATTGGTGTGAGTGACTTGCCTGTATGGATGAGCTATACAGTGCTATGGGGTTCCTAGACGGGGGGTCTACCCATAATCCTCTCTGCTTCTGGGGAGGTCCCTTTACAAAGCAGTATTACTCTGTCATCTTAATGTGTGTTCATTTTAGTCTCCACACTGTTTCAGGTAAGATGCATGATTAACCAACGTTAGTCAGGATAATGAAAAGTGATTTCCTGTGAGGCAATGCAGACTTCTACAATAAGGCTCTGGCTTAGGATAGTTTTTATTTTTAAACTACATCTGAGTAGATTTTGACCCCCTGGAAAACACTATTAACCTTTGGCACCTAGTTAATTTCTTTTTGTAAATGATGGCTTGAACCCCCAACATCAGATTTCCTGATTTCTGGTCTGGCACTGAGGTCAGGGGATAAGGTGCATTTGTTTCGGTTTGATTAGCCAGGCTGAATCTGGTTTTAACCTCCAGGGTCAGCTCATCAGAATTACTTTCCTTTCTTCCCAACAGAAACTATCACTGTCTAATGGACATTTTGTAGTGTAATTCACAGATCTCCCAGTGAGGGAGGGTGTGTGGGCTCTCTACTAGGTAGACCCTATGGTCAACCACTATGATCAACATTCAAACTACATTTAGAGATGTACTTTAGCAGTAAGTAACCAAGGGCCACTGTATAGTACCACTACAACGCATAGTACTGTTGTAGTGGTACTATTCGAACATATAGTACCACTACAACTCAGGTTATTTATTTATTATTTATTCATATAGCATGTACATAATCCATCTTATAATGTATAGACAGGGTACTTATTGTGTAATCAGTGTTCATTTGTAATTTCAGAATTTGTAAATTTGTAACTTGTACATTACATAATTTGTAATGGAGTACTACAGTTGATCTGTATCAAGCATTATCTTGGAGCCAGCACCAACATTTCACTGTATTTATTTACTTTTGTTTACGACTCATAATTGCACTGCAAAATAATAAAACAATCACTCAGAAGGGTTTTGATATTTTATCATTTTGATAAAAGCTGCCACATTAATTATTCCTGATTTCAGTCAACACCATGATAATCCATGTATTTAAAATTGGATTAAAAGTCTGAAGCCATTGCAGTCGTTGCAAGCTGTTGAAATGTTGGATTTGATCTCTCTGACCTTTCAGGAATAGATTTTCTGAATGTGAATTTAGAGCGTGCCCTTCGGGTGAGTAATAAATGCTACGGGTATTTCTCCTTTTGAATACTATTTGACTAATAAATATATAGAAATAAAGCGTTATTAGACTTAATTTTTAGGGAGGCTGTCTTCTCACCAGTGGGAGAGGTTCTGCTAGGAAGTTCTATTATAATAAGAGGTCAGGGGTCAGCCCTAGAGTCACCATGCAGAGGGAAGAGGAGGAGCTATGCATGGTACGCCAGACATGCTCGGGCCAGGGACTGTAGACATGTTGGTTCATTTCCTCAGATGTATGGCTTTGTACAGCGCAGCTCCTAAAAAACCTTCCAGACTGTAAAGACCTACAAAGACCTACAGAGTTGCACAGTATTGCAAACCAAGAGATTTGAAGTTCAGGTTGAACGCTGGATAGTAGTGGTCTGGTGTCTTAAACAGACTGTTTTTTGTTGTCATTTGCACATTTAAGGGGTTGTTGATGAGTTCTAAAACTGTATGTTGTCTTGGAATGTCTGAAGCCAGCCTGAGGTGAGGTGTCTGCACATTGCCCACAGGAAACCCTTCTCAAAATGGCGGCGATTAGGGAATGGACCAAGCAAAGGACAAGGAACAAGGGAGTTTAAGTTAAAGAGAGCAAGGGGTGGGTCAAAAAATGGCAAAATGAGGAGAAGCATTCGGGGCATGAAAGACATTTACAGGCACAAAGTGCACAACGACCGTTATTTACAGGTACAGCAGTCCTTCAAGTTTCCAGTTATCGAAAACAAAAACAAGCAAATATAAAGACAATTAAAGGAATCTATAACACAGCCACTTTGTCGCGCGGCAGATACAGTGAACATAATATCCACTTGTCATGGATCCAAGGCTCTGTGCACTGTCCACACTATTTACAGTACTGTACAGATACATACAGATGCAATTTGCTCGTAATGTTTACACTTCAGCGAAGCAAGACGCACCTCAGGCTTCTAGCATGGCCTGGACCATGGACGCACGCACGCACACACACACGCACGCACGCACATCCGAACGCATAAGCGCACGCCTACATCCAAATGTGCGTGCAACACTAAACACTCTTCCACTCTATACGCATAGCCATTTAGGACCACAGGTGAGCTTCCTGTCCACCATTTTTTTTTTCTACCAGTCTGCATCTTCCTCTATGTAATAGTCAGGGGTTGAGGTACCATCAAAGAGGCCGGGGTCCAGGGACTTGCGCTGCTTGCCTCGGGCAAAGACGCGCGACAGAGAGCCAAGTCCCATCTTCTCTTTCTTCTTCTTACGTTTCTGGTCCTCTAGATCTTCTAGCGACTGAAGTGCGGAGAGGGACGGAGAGATCAGAGAGAGAGGGAGAGATGAAGAGAAAGGAGGAACAAAGAGATTATAATGGGATACATCGCAGTAGTGAGTGAGTGAGCGAGGGAGAGAGAGAGACAAAGACAAAGTCATCTGCGATCACAATCCAAGATCTTCCAGTCGATTCAATGACAGTCTACATTCGATGAATATGTTTATGTAAAGTGTAAACAGTAAGTGGATTGCACTTATAGTATAGCGCTTTTATCCAAAGTGCTTGCTTCGCTGAACTGTAAATGGTTGATGGTCTGCACTTATATAGCCCTTTTATCCAAAGCGCTTTTCAATGACGGCCTCTCATTCACCCATTCACACACACCCATTCACCCACCAATGGCAGCAGCTCCCATGCAAGGTGCTAGCCTGCTCATGGGGAGAAATTTGGGGTTCAGTGTCTTTGCCCAAGGATACTTCGACATGTCGTCAGGAGGAGCCGGGATTCGAACTGCCGACCCTCATCACTGGACGACCCGCTCTACCTCCTGAGCTACAGCGGCCCCCCCACGTCATTTCCCATAATGCACTGGGTTACACAAACCCCCGAACTCAGCCCGAGAAGCCGGAAGGGAAGTATTAGCCTAGCATAGCGCAGTAGTACTAAGTATTCAGTAGCTGAGCAGAATAGAGTATTGTGAAGGAGCTGATTACTTGGAGGGGTTCGGGGAGCAGCTCTTACATTGCAGAGGGAGTGCGTCCGGTGGCGCGGGGAGTTGATGTCGCTGGGTGTGGACGAGCGGTCGCCCTCCAGCGCCGAGGCGTCGGAGATGATGGAGGGCTGGCGAGAGTGGCACGGGCTCACGCGCACCGCCGCCACTGATTGGACAGATTGGGCAACCAACCAGATTAGAGACGGGCGCTATGAAAGGTTTGTGAGACATACTGTATGTGAGTTAGAGAGAGAGAGAGAGAGAGAGAGTGTGTGTGTGTGTGTGTGTGTGTGTGTGTGTGTGTGCGTGCGTTCCTTTCGTGGTTCAGTGGATCAGTGGATCTACGGGGACATGGTTTACAGACTTTGTCTGAGGTGTGTGTGTATGTTGTGTGTTGTGTATGTGTGGATGGATGGACAGGTGTGTGTATGTGTGTATATGTGTGTGTATGTATGTGTGTGTGTGTGTGTGTGGCTGTGGAGGGGGGGGGGGGGCTGGGTACGTTAGTGAATGTGTATGTGTGGCTGGGTGTGTTAGTGTATGTGTACAGTATGTGCATCCAGTATGTGTGTGTGTGTG
>NC_140236.1:5193546-5358546 GCF_949987555.1 Borostomias antarcticus
ACTGGAGACACATTTACTGCAGGGGACTGGTTGCCAGGTTATGGGTTGGTGGCATGAAATGTAATATTGTGGGTGGCTGATTTTGAACATCTTACTCAACATTGTTGCTAAGATCAATAATATGGGTTCTAATCATCATGGAGTGTTTAGACAATGGTGCTGGGGTGTAGGTGGTGACATCGATTGTGTTTAAGCCATTTTTCTGTCAGTAAAAAATATGTATGTATGAAAATAATAAGCTATTGTACCCCACCATACCATATTTTCAAGGTATTGTTAGACCTTGAATGTTTCTTCTGGTACGACATACAGTCATAAATGAAGCAGTAGGGCTGCGCTGTGCACTCAGACTGTCAGCATAAAAGCACATTGTCTTTCCGGCAGCCGATCTTGAAAAACGAGTGTGAATACAACTTTATTTGTCATCCATGGTGAGTTATTGATTCAGCCTGCACAGCTTTCATGGTGCGTAAGCAAGGAAAGCAAAGAACCAGCCTGTGTTGCCTATCGATCTCAATCGTTGCTATGCCATTCACCGCAATTCTACATAGTCTTTCAAGAACTATTTTCTTCAATATCTATCTTCAATATCTTAATGAGGAATTCTTGACAGAAGTCATCTAAACGATTCTTTACCGACTATTCAAAAAATAATCCCTCAGCACTGGTTGTTCCCTTTCCAACTACCAAACAATTGCCATACTGACACCATTGGCAACATCCAAAACAAGTTGGACTAATTTCCTTGACTGGCCACAATATTGAGGCTCATATCTGATTTTGCAGATTAGGTGTCCTTTGAGATCCACTTCACTTACGGTAGCCCGCAAGGCTCACTACAGGAGAGCCTCTCTCCAGTAATGAAAGCTCTCTTCAACTAATTATGTTCTTCGTTAATCCACTTCTTATAGCCTCTTCAAACAATTGTACTCCACAGAAGAGCGTGTTTTAAACTAAAGCACCCCATGTTATTGGGGACGGGCACAAGAGAGTTTTTGAATGTAGCTCGTTGTTCATATCTAGATATTAAAACCCTGCTGACAATGTTGGACATGGATGAGTCAACTAATATATATCAGTACGAATGCCAATGCTTGAAATTTTCACCAGGGTCTAACATTTATACAGGCTCACCATCTGTTCTACCTGGGAAATCCCTGGACATACAGTACCTCAGAGTTACTGTAAACGCCATATGGTGTAACAGAGCATGATGGGTTCCAATTACCCACAAGCCCCCAGGGTGACCTTCGACCCTGACTAGAACAGGAATTCCTACGGCTTAAGAGGGAGGAGTGCCGACCAGGGGAATAACCATTAAAATGGATCAAACGCTGTTCGTTAACTGATGGTCTGGAAAGCCTTAGATGAGCCTTAATGTGTGTGTGTATGTGTGTGTAGCAAAGAAAAACTTGGAATACACTCCACATTCTGTGTGATTGACATCAGTAGAATTTGAGAGACCACTATTCACCAAAACTACCTCCTTACCTCCACTCTGCAGACAGAACACGGCTTCAGAATGGAATGGGGGAAATGGAAACTCTCCAACTTAATAGGTCAGCTCATTGACAAAGACCACACCCGTCATGTTTCTGGATGGATTTCAACGAGTTTAATTGGCTATTCTCCCGATTAAGGATTGGTAGACAAAGGTACTTCAGCCAACCACTGGGTGCCACTGTGAACTCAAGAGAGAACTCCCTGGAGACCAACCAGGGCCCTCCAAATTATTAACAGTTAAACACCTGACAGAAGTTAAAGAAAAAAAAAAATCACTTGGAGGTCTGGAGTACATTTAGACAGGATTAAAGTTCACCCTGTTTAAAAATTCAATTGGACTATTTCTGAAAGAGCTGTGGCCTTCATTTGTTAAACCTCTTAAGCATAATTAATGGAATTGAATATGACCGAGCTATGAAGTCCAATGAAAGTGTGGTGACTTCCTAAATAGCAGTGTAGCGTGTGTGTGTGTGTGTGTGTGTGTAGTGTGTGTGCATGCGTGTGTGTGTGTGTGTGTGTATCCTGAGAAAGGGGCCTTGAACACAGGGCAGAGCACCTTTCAGAGCGCGTTGTAGTGTGAAATGGCGCTAAATGCACCCAGACAGGCTGTGCTTTGATGACACACCGTCTGTCTCTGGCTTTCATTCCTGCTCGTGTTGAGAAGGAATTCCAAGGAGGCGGCCATTAAGGCATTGTGGAAATGCTTCATTAAAAACAGGCCAGACTACATTTTGAATATCCGGATGTAAATTTAACTTAATTAATTCGCTGGGAAAGTGTGCAACACCAAAAGGCAGTTCGACAAAGGTATAGAGTCTATATATACTATAGACAACATAGGTATAGATTCTATATATATTATAGACAACATCAGATGAAATAGCCGCGCTCTTTCTCCTACAACAGGCTTCATGATGCGGCTCTCCGTTTGGCCCTGTACTCGCCCCCTCTTCCTCCGAAAGGCAGGGAAACGAGGCCAGGTAACTGCCAGAGAGCCCGAGGCGCAGGCATAATTGCCTCTGCCCTGCTTTACGCAGGTCTCCCGGTCCCACCCCGGTCAGCACCCTACCCTTTCCCTGCCTACGCGTGCCAGCGCCAGCGTCCGCGGGCATCACAACAAACCTGCAATTGTATGAGCGGGTGGCAATTACGGCGAACGGCACAATTACAGTGCGGGGAGGCCGATGACAGGCATGGAGATGAGGTAGACATGGCGGCGGTGCGACAGCACGCACACGCCGAGAGTGAGGACAGACAGACCTGCGGAGTGAGAGGGAGGAAGTCATCCTCTTCACCCCCCCCCTCTAGAGAGAGGGAGGCAGACACGGACGTGGTAAGGAGGCCAGAGAGGAACATTCACATTCAGATTCATTGACAATTTGGAAACACGATTTGTCCGAACAATGGAACCGTTCAAGCAGCTGCTACTGTGGGCTAGTCGCAGTGAAAAATGAACGGCTGGGGTTTGAGAGAAGTCACTTAAGGAGACTTGGCGGATCTCTCCTTGTACCGAAGCAAACAAAGACACAAACTTGTGCTGCATCACGGTCGTTTCACAGTTTCAGTCCCCGTGGGAACTTCTCCAAGATGAGCACTTTCCCTCAGCATCTGGCAGTTCTTGCGACAACACACTGTACCAGCCTCACTAAATTAGGATAAATACAACAGAAATGACACTACATTCAAAAAACCCGCTGTAGTCGGCGTCCCCCTCACTCAACAGAAGGTACTTCAAACCAACCACTTCCAGCTTGAGGTACTAATGTATCCTCCCGCAAGGCACCGCCACTCCGCTAGCCAAGGTAACAGGTAGATAACGCTAATAGCTTAGCTGCATGAATATTAGGTCAGGGCGAAAAGGTCACTGTTCCTTTAACAATGCCTTGTTCTGAGGTTGCCATGGTTTCAGTAGTCAGGCGCATAAGTTCACTCTCTGGATTTAGCACTCAAACCCACACGGTAATTGCTACTCCTCCACAGCATGAAAAAAAGAGAGTGAGAGAAAGTGTGAGAAAGAGAGAGAGAGAGAGAGAGAGAGAGAGAGAGAGAAATGCATATATTTATAGAAAACTGGTAAAGCAACAAACAAGTTCAATGGACAAAATACAGCTACAATGACAGCTAATGACGATTTCTGTTTGGAAGCAACTGAAGGCAGCGCTGGGTACGGAGCCAAAATGGCTGCCACCTTCCGCACCAGGGACCAGGCTGTGTGAGCTAATGCTGCTAATACTAACAGACCAGCCTTAGTGTGCACCATGGCAGCGCCTCGACACACAGAGAGAGCAAGCCAGGAGCGTTGGACATGTTCTGGCACCAATATTACGTGGGCCTAACAGCGTTGTTGCAAATTGAAAATGGCAAATGAACTGCACTTAAATAGCGCTTTACAATGGCCTTTCATTCACACACGCATTCACACACCAATGACGGCAGCTGCCATGCAAGGTGCTAGCCAGCTCATTGGGAGCAGTTTGAGGTTCAGCGTCTTGCCCAAGGACACTTCGCCATATGGACAGGAGGAGCCGGGATTCAGACCGCCGCCCCTGCGGTCACTGGACGACCCGCTCTACCTCCTGAGCCCCGGCAGTTCACTACTGAATGCCAACAATAGACTAAAAAGGGTTTGAACGGGGACACGTTGGCATGAGCCTTGTTTTAGAGGACTAAAAAGGGTCTCAAAGGGGACCGTGACGGATGGACACGCATTGGCCCTCTCTTAGTCATCTGTGGACGTTGCTTGCTCGCTAGGTAGTGTTCTGTACTATACTACACTTGTTTGGGTGCACAAGATCTTCTGCACTACCCCATGGAGGAACAACAACATTATACACCCACTTCAGCTCACCTCTCTCTCAGTAAATATTCGAGGCTACCGCCACACACAATCTAAACAAGCGGATATTTAATTAAGAGATGTCATTTCCTTTGTCTTCCCACATGTCCAGGGTTGACGTGAGGGGCAGATCCTCCCAGCTTAACCCCTCCAGATACGGTAAAGCTGCAGAGTCCTTCTTAATTCAGCTTTCATTACTTGCGATAGCTCTCTGTGCCTGGAGGGGCCTGTGGGCTTTGGCCAGTCTTTGGCTTTCATTGCAGATTCGGAGTTACAAAGAGCTTTCTGTTATTGAACGACTGCTGTCTAGGAGGCAGGAGGGGACACAGGAGGATTGCCGCTCCGTCCAGCTCGGCTTCTTTCTCTTCTTGTCACGTCAACAGTGTAGTAGAGCGTAGGTTGAACACTGACAGGTGGAATGTCACCGGATGAAAATCCCTTGACGGCTCGTGATGTGTTCAGACGATCGGGTGAATGAGGGAGATTTCATCCTTCGCTACGTTCTGCGTGGGATGCAATTTCCCTTGAAATGAAAGGAAGAAAAGAAATGATTCATCGCTGAATGGCTCCGTTCTCCGAGTTCAGCGGGGCTGCGTCGCTTACGTCATCGGTAGAGAGCGGCGGCGCAAGATCGAACCCCGATCTCCCGATTGAGTTCGGGATTCAACGTGACCGAGGGGACGTATTGTAGATGTGCGTGCGTGTGTGTATGTACAGTATGTACAGGCGTGTGTGTCCGCTCACCTTGCAGGGCCTCCTTGGCGCGGCCCAGCTCCTGCTCCTTCTGCGCCAGCTGCACGCGGAGCTCGGTGGCGGAGAGCACGTCGGCCGAGCAGCCTCCCTGGGTCTCCTCCAGGTCCTTGTTCAACATGTCCTTCATCTGGCGCAGGAGCTGCACCTCCTCCTGCAGCTGGGCCACCTCCTCGCGCAGCAGAACTACAGGAGGGAGGGAGGAAGGAAGGAAGGAAGGAAGGAGGGAGGGAGGGAGGGAGGGAGGGAGGGAGGGA
Source organism: Borostomias antarcticus (assembly GCF_949987555.1). Lineage (NCBI taxonomy): Eukaryota > Metazoa > Chordata > Actinopteri > Stomiiformes > Stomiidae > Borostomias > Borostomias antarcticus. The sequence continues at coordinate 5,198,893 of NC_140236.1, forward strand.
GGGAGGGAGGGGGGGGGACGAGGAGCAATCCGTCATTTTTAAACGCCGGACAACAGGGACGAAAAAGATGTCACGGTTCCGTGTTATTGAAAATAAGGTTTGAAAATATAATTAAAAATGTGCATTTAATGATAGGTACAGTGGGTAGCTGTAATTAATAGGATACATTTATCTTTTACGCAGCTTGGGAGGTACTGAGAAGGATGTTATGGCTCCATTTGTAAATGAAATGGCTGGTACTTGACATGACTGCCTGTTGGTATAGCATTTAGCAACATGAGTGCGACGGATGTTATGTAGACATTTGTTATTGAAATTGCCTGTGCTTCATTTGTTCTGCAGAGGGCGAATCGCGAGGAGTTGAGGGAGAGATATGGGGAGAGAGAGAGGTTTTATTGATGTTGCTTCTTCAAACAGGTCTTCCTCCAGATCATTAGAGAAGTTGACAAACTGAGAGAATCAGAGGCAGACAGTGAGGAAGAGAAAGTGACTTCTTGTCAATACTGCTCGAAACGGCCGTCTTCAAGTATTTCCGTTAGCAATTAAAAACACTCATGCCACCATAATATAACTTGACAAATCCAAACCCAGCCAGAGACATCAAATGATTTTTATACAGAGGGGGGGGCGGGGGGGAATTATATTTGGAGTCTGGCTAGTAATCTCTAGAAGAATGAGTCGAGTCATTCTACTCAATTTCAGCCTTCCTCCAGGCACAGGGGAAGCTGGAAGAAAACCGCTCATCCCGGTCTCACATGTCTCCGCTAGCGACTGCCAAGCATAAATCACCGGCCGCTCACACCCAAGCTTCAATATTCCTGTCTGAGACGCGGATCGTTTTAAAATGAATGGCGAGATCAAGCGCGGAAAAACCCAATCACAACTGCCAAAATGTTTAGAGAGTAACTGGCAAATTAGGGCAGGGCCGAGGAACGTATGGGCGTGAGGTAGAGCGGAGGCCGCCTGTGCAGCCAAGCTGAGGATGTGGCTGTATTGAAAAGCTGATTGTCTGGCACAGTGCATTGTCCTCACAATAGATTGCTGGTATTCAACTCTCTGGCTCTCTCTCCACGGACGCACTGTTACGTAGGATTGTATTTCATGTTGCGATTTGAAAATAGCTTGGGAATGTCCACAGGTAAAACTAGTTGATGTTATTTCCTTAAAAAAATGATCTGCCTTAGTTACCTAATGAGAAGAACTCTCTATTGCAACCAAAGTGATCTACCATCCGACGTGTCCCTTATTAGCCGGCTATTACAGTACATCAAACTGTCACTTATAAACAGTCACACTGTTTGAGTTTGTTGATTTGATTCTCTCTCGTTCTGTCACTCAAATGTCACACTGGACCATGTGACCCTGATCCCGTGATGTGCTTGTGACCTTCCCCTGGAGCGCCAGCCTCCGTTCTGCTCATTAGGCCACAGCGGGCCCAGAGCTATCCCAGCATGCATCTCAGCACACCAACGTCGGCGTCATAGATACTCCGGGGAGACCTTTTCACGTGGGTACGTTGCCTCCCCGTATGTGTTTCAACAGAGCAAACTGGATGGTTAGCTATCTACCCGGGTGAGCTCGCTTGCGCTTGACACTTCCCTTCGGATGAGATGAGTCCTCGATTTCACTTTTAGACGAGCTCAAGGCCCCACAGTACCTGTCGTAGCCTAGGCCTAGTGCAGCCCGAGTTCACTGACTACATGTCAGTCGGTCTGTATAAAAGGGCCTGTTAAATAACTGGAATGTAATGTAAGAAGGAGGTTATTAGAAGCCATAGGCGAGCAGAGTGTGTGTCATTATGGTGAGGTGTACTTAATGGACCCGGTAATAGAACCACATTTTATGGGGGAACTGAAGCAGTAAGACCCTGTGCAGAGAACAGGGAATTTCTGAAAGAAGAAACCACACAATACTGTTCAGTAGTGTTAAAAACTCCATAATGGCCAATTAAATTACTTATTTATTATGTTAGCAACTATTGATTGTGCGAAGGCAGCAAAATAAGAAGTCATAAATAAGCAACAAGGTTGCTGAGCACAGAAAATAGTTTATCTGGTGCACATACCCCACAAATACCAACTAACAATTACCGGGCTGATGCAACAACGCTCACCTCGTTAGGATGTCTTGGCTTGGGATTCAGTCAGAGCTTGTATCAAAGAATATCAAGTGTCAAGGAAGATAGGTATGGTTTAGATTAGATCTAGTTTCTTTGTGTCAGACGAGGTGAACATTGGAACTTATAGTATCGCGTAACAAGATTGATAATCAGTCACGTTCACCCATCAACTCTGGGTTCCCTCCCCTGCTTTCCTGGGACCCCCTACCCTTGTGAGGAAATGCTAACCTGTTGCATTAAAGATGTTACCTCAGCCCAAACTCACATCGTCAATAAGCTACAGTGTAGTTCAAGAGGGAGTGGCAAGAGGATTGATATTACACTATTCTGAGCTCTATTTTCTGAAGGCGACACAAACTTTCTAGATAAGAGGGAGAGTACTGTATATATATATATATATATATATATATATATATATATATATATATATATATATATATATATATATGAGTGTGTGCGTGAGTGCGTGTGTGTGTGAAGATGGCCGCCTATTTGTCAATGTCTACATTTCCTCTGGCCCAGGGACGAGCCCCGTATCTCTGCATTACAAACGACACCCAGAGTGAGTTCCCTGATAAGAGCAATTTCTCCTGCTCCTCCTCGGGGCTCCTCCTCTCCTCCTCGGGGCTCCTCCTCTCCTCCTCGGGGCTCTCTGCCCTGGGATGCCTGTACCCCGAGGGCAGGGGGGGTGTTTGTTCATGCAGATCTACCGTAGAAGTGTAGCGCTACTGTAGCTGAGAACGATACTGGTGTGTCTCTCAAAAACACAAGACACCCAATACATTATAATAAGATATAAGACTACAAGTTATTCAACTAATTATATATTAATCATACCTTAAGTCAATTCGTATTTCTACTAAATGTCTAGTATTTAGTATAATATACGGTTGCTAGGAAACAACCTGAAGCATTAGAAAGTTCAATCAGAAATGTGAACGCAAGCTTGAGAGACATAAAGACATCACCAGCACTCTAGGTTGCTCATGTTGCACCGCTAATGAGAATTCAGTCGAATCAGGGATGTGACACAAAACAACAAGGGCATTGTTATTGTTGTCGTCGTCGTCGTTGTTGCTGCCAACGCCTCTGGTGAGCAGACGAGCTCACTCTAACCTCTCCAGCCTTGAAAAGACAATGATCAACACAATCACTTGGAATTCATTACCTCTCATTGGTTTTGACTGCTGCTTATCGTTTGAAACAGCTTAGAAGTCAAAGGGTATAATTTAGCTGTTACCCCAGACTCTTGGCCTGAAATCCCTGAACATTCTTGAAGAATCAACATATACATCTATAAACATGTTGATTTCACTGCCGGGGCCGCGAGAGGAAAGCCATACACACAGAATGAAGTTGTGTTGATAATCAGGATAAAGGAGTGCTACTGTTAGTGAGCAGCACTGGTGCAACTGGAGGGAACGAGAGGAATCTATCAGGGTTGGATGTTCTCTCAGTTTGTCTTCTCTCCATTTTCCCTCAGGGCTCTGTGGGGTAATGAATCTTCTGCTAGCCTCTCTTTTCACCACCACCTGTTCCCCACTGGCTAATGCAGCCAGCAATCTTGTGCTGGCGCACCTGCACTGACGAGCTAGCCTGGCATGCCAGCAGAACTGGAGTTAATAGATACAGCAAACTAGGGCAAAACTAGTCTGAGGAGAGCGGTTAGCATGGAGCTAGCATAACAGGAACCAGGCTAGCTCACTTCCCCAACGTCAGTCAGTCAGGCCTCTTCCAGACCTCGGCCAAATTACGCATACTGTAGCAAATCCATCAAATTTATGCTAGGCCATCCATCAGCCCGTGGCCAGAGAGCAAGCCTTTCTGAAAACCAATCTGCTGCTATTGGCCCAAATGTAGCTGATATGTGCACCAAAGTGTTGGGGAATATATATTTGAGCTTAGAAACCCCCGCTGTCACTCCCGGGTGATGGTGGGAAATGTATTCTGGGGCGAGCCTCTCCTCTCCTAGTTTTCAAGGGTTGTATACTGGCGCAAGTAATTACAAATGATCCCGTGGTCCAACTCGTGTACATGAGGAGTGAGGCATTGCGTTTGGTGTGAACACAACTTTAGCTTTCGGTCTGTTCCGAATATGCACATTCCCCCCCCCCCCCCCCGTGTTTGGGCGGCCTGTGGACCCGACCCGTGATTTGGATCCACTCCAAAATTTAAGAGGGTGTACATTGGCCCATGCTACACCCCTCCACTGAGGTTCATGAAAATCGATCCAGTAGTTTTGCCCAAATGCACGCACACACACGCACACACACCACCGAAAACATTACCTCTCGCCCTGCGCTGTCGCTGGTAATGAAATGAAATGGGCCTTCAAGACAGACAAGAATGATTCAAATAATTTGGGTGTAATGTGTTTCTCCGACCAACTTCTTGTATAATTCTGAGGTTCCAAAGGAGCCAAATTGGACTAATAGCCAATGATATTTGTCTGCTTTCTGGAAATTGACTGTCACAGTATTACATATGCGCAATCATTAACCCCCTTCCATCCCCTCCGCTTCCCCATCTGAATCATTCACGAGTTATCAAGATTCATAGAAACTATCAAACAAAATGTCTATTCCCTTAATTTGCATAATGGCCGCCACACATCAGTTGATATGCAATGAGACCAGTCAATTATAGCACGGGGATGATGGGCGCCATCTCCTACGTCTTTCTAGAACACTGATGAAGGCGAGATGGCCCAAACTATCGCAATAAATCAGGCAATAGCACACAAAGTATGTCAGCTTCCACATGAAGGACAGTTATTTGCAAACATTCTACAGATATTTCAAATCTGTCAAGCTTTTCGTTAGGAAAGTAGGTGTAATAGTACAAAAGTAGCTTATTGATGTTATGTTCCTCTGAGCATTACCCTCGAAACCCTTCATCCTTTACACTCTCCATCATGGTTTAAAAGTAATGACTGAAGGAAGGTAGTGTTGCCTGTTGTCGACTGCTCCTCACTGACTCTTCACTCATGGGTAGATCTCATTCCACAACACCGCTGGGCGTCCATTCTCTTCTCTCTGGAGTGGTCTCTCTGATTAGCCGTCAACACAGACGAGTCTCTCTCTCTCTCATCTACTACGGAATCTCTGAAAGCCACGTGCAAACACACACACATACAGTACACACGCACACACACACATACAGTACACACACGCACACACACACACGCACACACTCTCTCTCTACCTGTCATTGTCTACCTCTCTTTCTGCTCATTCTCTCTCTTTCTCTCTCTCCTATTAAAACAAAAAGATTCTCAGATCTTGTGTGTGTGTGTGTGTGTGTGTGTGTGTGTGTCTGAAAGGTCTAGCAATCTGTCAATGTCCGACGGCCATGAGGCAGCTGGAATTGGACTTGGCTGGAATAGGAACGGAGGTCTAAAATTGATTGGGAATGACAGCATCTGTCTAGAGGGTGGACATTTTAAGATTGGATCTCCCTCTTCTGAGTGTGAGGGAAGGGAAGCCGAGTGGGGTTTGATTCAATTCTTGTTAAAGGAGACAAAATCAATTAACGTGCTCGATGTCCCAGATTTCTCATTCAGATCACTCAATGAGTGGAGATACATAGAGGATTTAATGCTGGCTATGATCCTGACAGCAGCAGTCTCACCAGCAGTAACACGTCACTTAATCCCCCCGTGCATACGTTCAAGTTTACTGCATTGTTAATGCACTTGAGCACAACGAAACTAAATGACAATACTTAGTGCTTTTACACGTAACAGTTTTTATACACGTAACCGTTTTCATACACATACGAACGCAGAACAAACAGTATAATTCATATAAAGTGCATTACCAAACGGTGTTCAGTGTAAACAGTTCTACTGTAGCGGTTACTGGCAGTGTTTGGCAGTGTTCAGTTCCCGGGTGGCTCTAGGGTAGAAGCTGTTTGTAAGTCTGTTTGTTGGTGATTTGATGGGGGCTCAAACAGATGGTGTCCAGGGTAGGATGAGTCCTTCAGGATGTTAACTGCTCTACTGAGGCGACGAGAGCTGAGGAGATCCTCCAGGGAGGCCGGTGAGCAGCCGGTGATTTTTGGGGAGGTGTTGATGACCTTCTGAAGGGCACTCCTATCCCCTGCCGAGCACACGGAGATGCAGGACGTCAGCACACTCTCCATGGAGCAGCGGTAGAAGGACACCATCAGTTTCTCCTGCAGGTTGTTCTTCTGCACCTTCTTGACCACTAGGGTGGTGCTGGTGGTCCAGGAGAGATCTTCGGCTATGTGCGTGCCCAGGAACCTGAAATCTGGAACCCTTTTCACACAGACCCCGTTGATGTAAAGAGGATTACGGTCTGTCCTCTTCCTCTGGAAGACAAGACGGTCACAAGGGATCGGGACGTAATGGAACATATTGGTCTTATGAGATCGCCTCAAAATGATCTCTTGTAATCGGACATCTAAAGAGATAGCACATTGTGAGAGAAAAAGGAGAAAACGGATCCAGGCAACTCGAGGGATGCAGAGGCAGGAGTAGTTTTAGTTTAAAAAGCCTTTATTAAATCATGGCTTACGCGTCAACATGTTCCGACCTTGTGGTCTTCATCAGGACTAGTGATAGATAGCACATTGTGACTGTCAAAACAGGATACATGCGTCTAATAAGCTGATGTTGGAGAGTTACTTCTCTTTTAGCAGTGAAGTCCCTTTTGACAGAGCAAAACAGTTTACTGGACAAAAATAAACAGACAAGCCACCACACCAGTGCCAAGTAACTGATTCTTTTAAAACAAATTAGTGTCCTTCCTTTTGTGCCAAGAATTTGGAAGGGAATTTCAGGAAAAGATGCAGTGTTTACGGAAAGACAGAGCCCGCAGGGATCGAAAACCATCCAGGGCTTCGGTGGGTTATCTAAATCTCTATGGGCTCCATACAAACAGATTTGTATGAACGCTGGGTGGACAATGGAACTGCCCAAACCGGGAATGTCTTGAATAAAAATGGAATGAAAGCATACTCCGGGCTCAGGAATGCGAGTGCAAGTGCTTTCTTGACAGGAGGTAACAGCCCACTTCCTCGTATTTGTTTTGGACTTGGCAGGGGAGTCTGTGGTGGCGCTTGAATAACAAAATCCAACAGACAGACTTTCTAAAATCATTAGGAGATTTCCTCAGGTGAAGTTGAAAGAACACAATCGCAGACACTCTCACACTGAAGTAACATGACTCATAGTTCAGTCAAGAAATCCTGATGAGTCATTCTCATGTCCCTCACCTTCTCTCATGTCGTTGCACAGTGACACAGAGAGAACTCGAAATAAAGTCCCCATCTGTTTCTTAAGAGGACTAGTGCAGTGCCTGTTCAAAATGCGTGTGTTCAGAACGGGCCGGCTGCTAGCAGTGCCCGGCACAGCGCCCTCTGGCTGCACTTCCTTGGGTCCTAGTGCCCGTTGAACACGTGCCTTCAGAGCAGGCCGTCGCCGCACTTCCTTGGGTCCTAGTGCCCGTCGGACACATGCCTGTTCGGAATGGGACAATTAATCGCAGCTTTCTCGAGAAACGCTCATCCAAACAGCCTCACACTCAACACGGCGCTCCCTCGGGTTGTGAGCAATACACCTGTCGTATTTCAACTTAATACAGCGCCCGCCCGGTTCTCTGGGAAATCGAAATAAAGACAGTATGTAGACAGAGACAGACAGAGACTTCTTCCCTCATAGCAGGACGTAGCCCCTTGGCCCCAGAACAGCATTTAGACACTTCATCTCTCTTCTTCGTCTCCTCATCTCTGATGGCACTCCTGTGGCTAAAAATGTCAGCGGGCTCGGAGAAGACGGCAGCGCTGAGGAGACATCAGTTAAACCCAGCAGGCTGTGACAGCCTCCATCTGCGGGCCGGTCCCGAACGACTACCTCGCCGCCGGTCCTACGCTCCTCACAGACTAACCCATGAATATCTGTTAAGGCCTAGAAAGGTATGAGAATGACAGTAAGATCATTAGAGTGGTAGGGTGAGGCTAGAATCACAGTTGCTAATGCCTATTCGGACAGAACCCTCATTTTGTAATTATGCACTGGTCAGACTGGGCTGTTAGGTCAGCTCAACGCAGTGACTGACAGCACAGTTCCATTCCCCATCCCTCACATCCTCCACTGCCTCTCAGAGCAGCCAAATAATGAAGCACTTCATGGATTTTCTTCATCGATTCCAAAGAGCATTAAAAAGCTCACTGCTCAACCGGCTACGCAGAAGAAATCAAATGTGATTTGAGAAGCAAATTCCTTGGCAAACCATGTCGTTTTCATAGTAGCAGAAGGGCAAAGTCACTGTGTAAAGCTGAGAAATTCTTCCTGACCTCGTAGAAACCAAGTAATAAGATCTGCACTGCAGAGGTCTGGTCGCCTCGAAACTTATCTTGAATACACCCGTACTCCGATGACTGTCACCGTGCAGTACTGGAGAAGAACAATCATAGAGATTGGATGTGAAGAGGTAGGAAGGAAGATAATGGCTCTAGTCCGTTGACACATAGCCCTGGAGCACAGACAAGGTTTTTCAAATACCCGAGTTGAGGTATCGGTATAGAAGTATACGATGACTAGGCACACACATACTGTACAGAAAAACAGGCAGGCAGACGCAGACACACATACTGTACGCACACGCGCACACACACACACACTAGGGCTGTCTAAAGTGCCATGAAATTGAGTTCGAACGATATTCGAACTCATCTCATTCGAATTTATAAAATTAAAATAAAAGGATTTTTCATGAATATAATAGCCTAACAAAATAAATAATCCTTGACTGTAATATTGTACTGTGAACACTGTTGCCCCTCGCTGAGGTGTTAACTTTCATCTTTCGATAAGGTGCTGGGTTTGGATTATTGTGTTATTGCCCGTAAATAAATAGTAGCCTTTAATCAATAGTATACTGGGTGATATCGTTTATTATAATGGAATAACAATGAAATACACACACAGACACAGACACACACACAGAGACAGACAGACAGACAGACAGACACACACACACACACACACACACACACACACACACACACACACACACACACACACACACACACACACACACACACACACACACGGCATGTCTGATAGATTATTGATCAATGTCTGCCCTTTGCAAGCATGCTGTCCCATCATTGACCTTCAAGTCCTGGGGGGAACAAGGTTAGTGTGTCTGCCACCATCAGACTGTCTGCTACTGACAAACAACACCGCAGGGGAACACAAAAACATACGGTAGTTCTTATTAGTCTGATGCTGTTTGAACAGCATTGTGTCGTTAAACTTTACAGCAGCCCTGTTTGTGTCATTCTGTGGTCAGTCCACATTACGAATCACCTACTGCTGTTGATAGGCAGGCATATTGCAGTAAGGTTTTGAAGGAAGCAGGTCAGAATACTGATTGATTGATTGAGTTTATTTATGGATTGAGTAAAAACAGTAATCCAAGGGATGACATGTTAAAGTGTAAACACATTTCCAACATGGTCCTTTGATATTTACATACAAGACAACAATAACGCAAAACATTTATTAACCACCCAAACAAAAACAAAACAAAATTATGGATTAAGATTAAGAAAAAACAGGATAAAGAAGGCTAGTAGGCTACTGTACTACTACATAAACCTTGAAATTGCGGAAGGAGAGCCAGAAACAGGCTTCCATGTGCACCTTCACTCATTTTGACATGTTAACCATTAGAGAACTGTACTGTATGTTACCATAACCATTACAGAACTGAACCTTATGCTACCATAACAATTATGGAGCTGTGTTGTATAAGCCTGTGCTCATTATTCATTCATACACACTCCTTTACACATTTCATAACATTTCACATTTCACATTTCACACACACACACACACGCACACACACACACACACACACACACACACACACAAGCACTCATGGGCACACAGCTACTAATGGGCAATATATATGAATCCATCAACGACAGGGGATGACAGCAACGGCTGAGCTCTGACTACAGATGAAGGCGACGCAGCTGTCAATGCTCGGGGCGCTCCTCAGTGGATCAGCCAGTCAGAGCAATCTGCGGTGACGCCAGAAGAGATGAACAAGAGATTGCAGGGTCGGCCATGATGAAAATAAAAAATAAAATAAAAAACACAGGGGGGCCGAAGGTGGGTGCTTGTGGTACTCCCATTAGAGAAATCACCTGCTAATGTTGTTAATTGATGGAGACAGTGATGAGGGGAGTTCAGGACACATCCCTAGCAGAGAGAAACAGAGAGAGTAAGTCTGGCTTACTTTAAAGTCTGTCGTAGAGCCAGACTGTGTTCAGGGCTACCCTCGGGTCTTAAACGACCTTTAAAGTACGTCTTCATTCGCATCAAGGCAAACATCAGCATGACGAGGACGCTGATAGCCTGCCGCGGCATCTTATTTGCGTCTAGCGTGTCGGCAATGTTCTCAGCACACACACACACACACACGCACTCAGACCACAGATAAAATAGACCCCTTCTCCCCCCTGCCGCCGCCGCCAGACTGAGACTAGATCTAGAAATCTACACTCCAACATGAAGGAATGTGACATTGCCATGCCGGCGAGCCTATTTCATGCTTCAGGTCCCCGGGGCAATAAGGGCTGCACTTGAGGGAAAGCTGGGGTAGGAGCGATCCGTGACGGTGAGCAAGACAGTCCAGAGGGGAAAAAACCTCATACCTACCAACGCTGCCCCCCCCCCCCCCACTGCCAAGGCCCATCTTCTGTATCCCACAATGCATCAGCCAGACTGAATGTAAACAGGGGCACAGGAAAGCAAAAAAGCAATCTTTTTTTTTTAGGACCGAGGAGAGAAATCCCATGTCAAAAAGATAGCTGCACGTCGATGCTTGCTTGTGAAATTTGGCGATCGCTGGAGATTAAAGTGAGCGTGGCTGACGTCCCGAGTCTTTGTGTGAGTGTGCTCTCCTCATTACATAACCAGCTCACACATCTATTTCCAGTCCTGCCCCCCCCCCCCCCCAAATGCATCCTAAGTATAATCCTGTCTGCACATTTCAAAACAAAACCTTTCTCTTTACCGCCGGCTCTCATTTAAGGCGCGTGCGAAACAAATAGGCGCGGTGGGATCAGATAGAGTCGTTGTGAAAGCCCAGATGGGGCAGATATACAGAACTGCATTTGAAACCATATGCCGTTCAGGAGACTACTGTAAAAACAGAGCACTCAATGGATGGATGGATGGATGGATGGATGGATGGATGGATGGATGGATGGATGGATGGATGGATGGATGGATGGATGGATGGATGGATGGATGGATGGATGGATGGATGGATGGATGGATGGATGGATGGATGGATGGATGGATGGATGGATGGACGGACGGACGGACGGTGTCCTGGGCTCGATGCAAAGCAAATGAAAGCGGCCCAGGTGGAGGAGTTGGGAGCGGGGGATGGCCGACCTAGCCGAGTGCTGCATGCGTAATTAGAAGTGGGCCAGCCAGGTGGGAGGAGAGAGAGAACTGTCCTCCACAACAGACTCTTCATTAGCCGTCCTCCATTTATCATCCTGAATATTTCACTTTTACCTTGAATTAGTGGGAAGCCAGACGGTAAATAGACGCTTCTACTGTATACATACCTAATGTGCTCAGAAAATAATTGTTAGAATATTGGAAATATGCAATATTCTTTCATTGGCTAATATAACGACTCATTACCTTTCCTCATGTATTTGCAGGTGACGTCATATGGACCCACTAATGAACTGTAGCTCATCTGTTAGTTAGTGAGATGAATTCTATTCAGAACGGATGATTCCAGACCGTGGGTGGATGAAATAATAATGGGTTATACTGGGCCTGGGAATAATTGCTGCAGTTGGGATATGGATGGCAATGACCTGTAAGAGCATTTTCATTTGAAAAGAAAATTATGTTTCAGACTCCATGGTTCTCTATTATATTATGAAAAATACAGTATGATGAAATATAATCACTCGTATGCTTTTTTTTTCAATCTTTTATCGTTGCTCTGTACCCAGCCTTGGTAGCTCTTAATGAGTCTCTTTGTAACACTACCTTGAGAAGTGGGTGTGGATGGGAACGGAGATTATCAAAGATTATCAGATGCATCTGGAACTACCTGTAGTGTCAAAACACTGTACAGTATCGGCACATAGCATGAGAGGGGGAAGGAAATGACTTGCTCCTCCTGACAACTGCTTCTAACATGAGTCATGTGAAAGAGCAACATGTCAGGTTAGCTAGCTAGCTGACTGGGCCTGATGAAGGGATGGCTCAGCTCATATCCTGTGTTCAAGCCTGGTTGAGGAGTTTATTCTACGGTACTTGGCAGAGCAGATACGCGGTCACACATGATCCCACACACATGATCTGCAAAAAAAAACCTGTGTGTATGTGCGTACGTGTGTTTGTTCAAACACAACCTTTGTTCTGGTGCCAAAGGCCAAGTGAGCTTAGTTATTGAGAAGCAAGGCCAAACGTGAGGCAGACATCGTGTCATCTTTGATATCGCACCATAAAGTTTTGCTTGGGCCCTCACACAGACAAGCGCAAGAACACCCACGTACATACACACACACACACACACACACACACACGCACACACGCACACACACACGCACAAACACCCACACGCTGAAGTAGCCTGCAGCCCCTATCTATCTCAGTCAGATATGTTTGTGATTTTGTTTGTTGGAAAAAAAAGCTATTAGTTGCACGGCTATTAGTTTCTTGGCTGACTTTGAAAAGTCCAGCCAAGAAAGAAAAACAACAATTATTACTGCTGAGTCACAGGAAAAGACAACTCATTTGTTAAAGAGACTGTGAGATTAGCTTTTTGGTATCTTCACTGTGAGAAATGGTAGTACAATATAGAGCATTGGTGCCACATCTGATTCCAATGGGGAAAGAAAATGTGTGTTTCTAAGATGCCAAGCCAAATCTCCTGCTGAAGGTTTTAGAACAAAATCTGTCTGTCTGTCTGTCTGTCTGTCTGTCTGTCTGTCTGTCTGTCTGTCTGAGGGAAAGTTGGTGGACAGTTGGTGGAAAGTATGCTAACAGCAAGATGACTGTTCTTAGCCTGGAATGTTCCAACCTAATGCTCTACTTTTGAGGGGACAGTTTTAGTGTCCAGCCGAAATGGGATAATGGATTTAGCTTCATAGCCGTATTAATGGAGGCAACCCAGGGGCTATTTCCTTGAGCTCCTGAACTCTTGCCTGTGAGAAAGACAGTTTGTTCTCTCTCACCCTCACGCCATGGGATCACACAAGGGGCCACAGCGTTTACCCAGCACACGGACCGAGGCAATTACACAGACAGGACCAGCCTCTCATAATTACACTGTCACTGGACCTGGCCAGCCTGCTGTGACACACACCAAGCGCGCACACGCACACACACACACACACACACACACACACACACACACACACACACACACACACACACACACACACACACACACACACACACACACACACACACAATACACCTAATCCCTTGTGACTGACAGGTCAGTGGGACAGCTAGGGAGGGCAGGCAATGGAAGTAGACACCATGTCCCCAACCAGATCTCATAGCAGAGGTCAGAGTTCACAACAGGTTAAAGATGATAACACAGGCCCCTGTTGGTTAAGCAGCTTCACCCATGCCTGCAGAATGGGATTATAGCCAGAGATTGACAAGGCCATGGAATGAAGCTGCAAGGTTGCCCACATGAAATAAAACCACAACTAGCGTTGGGAGAAAAGATACATTTGGAGTAGCGTTGACCAAAACCCTGTTTCAAAAGGAATGTAGTCCTATTCTATTGCAAGCTTGAGGGGGGACATCTGATCAAGATTAACCGTCTTCATCCTGTTCTGCTTTGCAAAGCTGGAACACTAAAGAATTCCCTATCAGGAAATATGAGATTTATTTAGGAAATGCGAGCATGAAATGGGAGTAATTGAGCACAATTGCTAATGCGTAGCCACACCTCAGACAGAAGACGCTTGGTGATAGGCGTCTGTGAATACCCTGGATGTTTGTTTGTTTTGCTTTCTCGGCGCTAATGGTGTCACTGCCACACCCGTTGGCTAAGCTAGCAGGGTGTATATGACATGCTGTTACTACCTATCCCCACCTGCCGCTTAACCCACAAGCCGGGTTACTGGGACACCTCAGCAAACATCGTAATGGCCGTCGCATCAGTTGCAGGTGAGGCTGAAAAGAGCTGAGCTGTACAGAAGCAAATGACACTCTGACTGTAAGAAAGGTACTGTACTGTAACTGCCAGCACTCATATTGCCATACATTACAGGAGTTACAAGGACTAATATATTGACATATATTACATGAGCTTGCAGATTGTTTAGATTGAAAGGCAAATGTATATATTGTATCTAATGAGAGTGCATATAAGAGATATCGTGGATAGACCAGTGGTGCATCTGAGCAGTGAATGTAAGGTCGCTGGTTCAAGACCGGGCCAGGCCACTTGACGATCATTGCCTACCGTTGTGCCCTTGAGCAAGGTGCTAAACACTAGTTCAAAACATTGTAAATCGCTTTGGATAAAAGCGTCCGCTAAAAGACCAAATTGTAACTTCAGACTGGATCTCAGATTCTGTGCTGTTGTTTTTCCAGTTTGTCACCTTTGACCTCTCGTCACGGTGTTTAACCCCTAGGCACCAGGACAGGTGTATAAGTAGGTATACTGTATGGTACAGGACTGATTATGGGTTAAATGGTTTGGAGTAGGCCAAACAGGGCTAAAGCAGGTCAAACCAGGCCAGGTCTGGCACCAGTGTTGTTCTCCACTTTCACCTTTTTAAGTGTAAATTACGTTATGAGCAAACACACACAAACTAGTCACAATATTGCTATTGCTATTGAATGCAGAAACACACAGTCAGCACTGTTTAGAATTAAAATACTAAAAACAATGATGTCTTTATGATTCACCCCGACGGCCACAAAAACTCTGTTGTTTTGAGACAAACATTACTGCTCCAATCCCCAACTAAAACAGTGAGTCACCTACTCAGTAACACACAGCAAGAGCCCTTTACAAACACACTCAAAGCAAACTACCCTTCTTAAAGACAAGCTTACCCCAAACAATTCAAGACAATACTGATAATTATTCTGTTGATAGATAACTTAAAGTGAAATGTTAAAATGTTTTGAATGTTATAGTCTATGATGAAGTTGGTTTTACCTACAGCCAATATTGAGGGGGGTTGTTCACATGATAGTCTATAGTGGTGGAGATTCATACCCATGTTCAAACAATAACAACTAAGTTTAGGTGAGGGCAGGTTAAAGTCTCTGAACCGCTCAGAGAGAGCAACAGGTGACTGACGATCCTACAGGACACCTGACACTGCAGCGCACACCTGAACACGCTGTTCTCCATGTTTAAACACTCACAGAAACACAGGCGAACCCTTCCTCACAAACCAGTCTCACGGGTCTAGAATCCACGTTCAAAACACTAGGCCTCAGCGGGGGGGGAAAAAAACCCCTCCATGTTCAATGTTACTTCAAACCCACCGACCCCCCTGCTGTCACACACTCACCGGGCGTCCCCTCCTCCCTGGCCGACTTCATCCCCTCCTCTCCGGAGAGGTTTCCGGAGGGTTCCACTGTCAGGTGTCGGGTGGGAACTCTCTCAGCAGACAAATAAGACCGGCAGGAATTCACAGAACGCTCCACAGACACACTTCAAAAAACACTCTTCCTCCAATGCGCTAGCATTCTCCGGTATCCAGGAAATACTGCAAGCGGTTGCCTCTCTGTCTCTGTCTCTCTCTCTGTGTCTCTCTCTCTCTCTCTCTCTCTCTCTCTCTCTCTCCGTGTACCTGTTCTGGGAGACTCCCACAGGTTCAGGGATACAAATTACACTCCTCCCCCTCCACTTCAACGGCTCAGTAGAAGGGAGGGGCCTCGGGGCTGTCACCATTTTCCCACATTACTCAAACGTACGGCGCCCAGAGAGACTAGGGGGGCGGGGCTACGGCGAGGTGCGGACAGGCAGGGGGCAGGTGAGAGTGTCAATGCGTGTGAAGTCACATGACGGCGGACTGTTCAGAGTCGCTCACTTTACACAGGCGAAGGTCTACCAGCTGTCAGATAGCCAGAGGCTCTTTGTAAATAGACACTGTAGGAGCAGGAACAAGAACACACTATTAACAAACCTCGCACACCTCGATATTCAGATGAGTAGGCGTACCATAGCGCGAAATGATTTGAGATCCTACCGGTATGGGAAGCATTTTTGACCGTGTCATTCTGCTTACGTTTGATGTTTGATACCGCTTAGTCTCTGTTTTTACATTCCAAGTGCCGACCGATAATCCTGATGGACCAGTATTTCGGAAACGTCCTGAGGCATGTTCACCGAGCTTCGTCCTGCCAATATAGGATTAAACCCATATAACTGAGGGCCTCTAAGTGTGTGTGTGTTACAGCAAAATGGGCCTGTCTACAAGCAGTGCTCTGGAACTCGGAATAGTATACACCACAATCAACTCAAATTATAGCTTTTTTGTGGTTGGCTTGAAATCGAGTATTTGTCCCAATCAGCAAGCAGATGTAAAACAAACACTTGAGCATTTTTGAAATGAGCTGTTGTTACGCTGATGCCGGGTTGAGGGAATTGCTTCTCCGCAGAAAAGAAAAATCTATGGCGTAATCAGACGGCGAACACGATGGCTTCTCTTAAATAAAGACAGAAACGAGTAACCACTTATAGTTTGTTTGTTTGATTCACATGAAAAGACCAATTATCTGCCGACCGGGTAGTTTTTGGAGGAGTGTTTCAAATGAAACAGGCTGCAGATCACTAGGCCCACCCTCCCCTCTGCTGGGAATAATAGTCTAAAAACCATATTCACCAAAGAAAAGCTTGAAGATGTAGAAAAATGAGTTGACAATGACAGGCTTTGTCTTGTCGCATTTTGCTGGAATGGTACCAAACAAGATGTGTGGGGATTGTCTTCCCTGCATTGGAGATTTGAAATCCTAGATTCCTAACTTTGGCCTGGTTTTGACAAGTTAAATGACAGCAGATACAGTAAATAGTGTGCAACTCAAACAACAGCAGGTGATATGTTCATGTCATGATTTGTATGACTTATGGAGGGAAGAGTCTGGATTGTAAACGTTACCTGAAACTGTGCTGCTGTACATGAGTGACATGGTTGCGGAAAAAAGCTTCAGTTGCTCTCCGAAGTTCAACATAATAAAACACAAACAAACTACAGTACACAGGCCCTGTGATAGTCTATCTAACATGTAAACAGTGTTTCATAATCCCCCATGTCATCCTCTTTTTTCCATGCCGCCAACATGTGTGTATCGTCAATAGTGTTTCATGCTGCCTGCTCTGAGCATGGGGGTCACTGGAGGCTCAATGCAGTACTTCTCCCAGCCAGAGAATACAGGAGGCCCAAACTAAATCAGCTCTTGTAGTCTTATTGTGTTCGGGCATAATGGACAAAGTGAGGAAACCGAATACTGCCGCTGAAAAGGGGGGTTCGTGGGCCCGGCAGCTCACCTCTCCCTCCAACCCCACCGAGCTCAACCGATATGCCACTAATTAAAGAGGGAAATACAGACCGACTGCATTCTCGAGGATCTGGAGAGAAAGTGTGTGCGTTTGCGAGTGTGTGTGTGCGCGTGTGTGTGTGTGTGTGTGTGTGTGTGTGTGTGTGCGCGCGCACTGATTTCACTCCATGACAACACCCTGAGGGGTGCTAGAGAGGTATTGAGGAATGCCAGGAAGACTCTGAATGTCAAGGGAGAGGAGTTGTATTGTAACAGAAAACTGTTGTCATTCAGCCCAACAACCCCCCAATCTACCCCCACTCTCCCTGCTCTCTCACTAGGCCATTCATCCAAGAGGGGAACATGTACATTTTTAGTGTCATGTGATTTATATTGACCATAAATGACCATGGTCGTTGGTAGCTGTGCTGAATGAGCCCTTTTTTTAAAAGCCTGGCAGGCTGAGAAGGAGAGGTGACTCAGCAGCTACAACAGAGCTGGTGATCTGGGGCCGGCTAAACCACGTCTCCCTAAGCGCAAGCTAACCCTAGTTATAGCGTCCAGCGTCTGTCCAGATTTAGTCACTGCTAAATTCAAATGGGTTGCACCACTCACATGTACAGTAGAGCTTAGTAGGCTAACTACTACATATTTATACAGTACATACAATTCAGGTGGTGTAAGTTACAGCGTAACTACTGTAGTAGAACTCCCACTTTACTTCAGAATCGCCGAGGTAATTACCATTTTTATTACTGGGGTATTTTTTACTATTATTACTGGGCTAGTAATAAAATGCATGAGTTTGTGTACATAGTAGCTAAATCTGACCATGTAAAAAAAAAGTAGTTTTATATCTATATCTTAGTTAGAACAAGATTGAGCTAGCAGCAAAGTAGTTTTTTGTTCATATGTGTGGTCTTTGTTTATTCAGTTTGACAGTGCAGGCATGGCAACCTCCATCTCATTACAGAGGCCCTGCAATAGCACTGAGAGGAAAGCTTTCTGTTGATGACCTAATAATTCTTCTGTGGCTCCGCATGAGGAAGAATCCTGATGTGGCACCCATCGATGATCAATTGTTTATTAATTGCTGTTATATTTATTACTTACACTTTTACTATTTAATATTCATTCAACTGTATTCTTAGTATGAATTGTATGATATGAATTGTTGAAGAATTAAATTTCCCTCTAACATCTGACTTATTTCAGAAGGGTTTTTATTTCATTCATTGCATGATACTGTAGGCAGTTTAAGAGCACAGACATCTTCCCGGGTTCTCAGTCAAAAAGTTATTGTAGCCTACATCACTGTATCGTAGACATGAAAGTCCTGGTTAATGACTCATTATGTAGTAGGCCTACATGTATTAATGTTAATGAATTAATTAATGAATGTAGATGAACATAACAGGAGTCGACAAGTATTGCCAAGCCGAGATGAGATGATGACGTCATTACATTACATTAGTCATTTAGCTGACACTTTCATCCAAAGCAACTTAACCCTAACATTAATTGCATTTAACGTAGGAAAAGCTAATGTACTACTACTCACCAGAACTCAAAAGTTCATCTCTTTTCTAAAACAAGTGACTACTGTAATAGCATAATCTTGTGCTGAAGGCAAAGTGCAAGAATAGCAAACAAAACAAAACAAGAATAGCAGGTGCTTAAAAGGGAGGATCGTGGTAGTACTTCTTGAAGAGGTCAGTTTTGAGCCTGTGGCGAAAGATGGGCAGCGACTCTGCTGTCCTGACATCAGTGGGCAGTTCATTCCCCCACTGCGAGGCCAGGACAGAGAAGAGACTTGACCGTGTCGATCGACCACAGGGGCCTCGGAGTGATGGGGCTACCAGTCGCCCTCAGGTAGCAGAGCGTAGCAGTCGGGAGGGGGCGTAGGGTTTGACCATGGCCTGGAGGTAGGAAGGAGCTGTTCCTTTCATTGCCCTGTAGGCTAGTACCAGAGTTTTAAACTGGATGCGAGCTGCTACAGGGAGACAGTGTAGAGAACGGAGAAGGGAAGTTGTGTGGGAGAACTTGTGGTGGTTGAACACCAGGCGAGAAGCTTTCTGGACAAGTTCCAGGGGTTTAAGGGTTCATCAGGGACGCAGCTGTTCCAATTGCAGAAGTCATACTGTGTCCTCCCGTCCTCAGGAGTTTGCACTCCCGAGTCGAACTTTCCAAGTCCGTACTACAAAGTACGCAAGTCCGAACTGAGGTATTGATCATTGCGTAAGTTGGCGTGGTGCAACCAAAATGAGTGAACAACTAGTTTGAAATTAGCTAGTAACAACTTGAACTTAGTAATGACTTATGCCAAACTGGTGCGACCCAGTCTTGAATACCCCAAATACAGTAGTGCTATTCACCACGCCAGGTAAGCTTAAAGGCCAACTGCAAAAGTTCTTTAGTGTTTTAGCGCTAAATAAGAAGTATGGCTAATACTGATCATTGCTTCTCCTGGGTCTTGAGGACATTGGCATGTCAGCATCTGACGAACATACTGTACTGTACAACATCTATAGATCATAATGTAGAAGAAACTGTACAGACAAGCCTTCTAGCATCTGTAGCTACTACACAGCAGTCAGTGAAGAAGTGTGGAGGAAGCAGGAAGACCTCCAGCTCCGTACTGGACTCAGACACTCATGAAGATGAAGCGTTAATCAGCAGGGCTGTCAGGTGCTCTAATTGAAAGCATCTATTTGGCAAGGGGCCTCTCTCTACACCGTATCTGAATGGGCACCAGGGACAGGAGAAGAACAGTGTCTCGTTCTCTCCAGGAAAAAAGGTGTTTAACGTCTCAGAACACGTCCCACGCCCGCATAGGATGCACAGAGCTGCTGCCAATGCTTGGCATTGTGTACTGAATCATGGAGGTACGGTACAATCAGATGCACGCACACACACACGCACGCACGCACGCACACACACACACACACACACACACACACACACACACACACACGCATCTACTTGTGAAGTTGTGTGATGCCTAAAGGCGATAATGTAAGCGCATTACTATCCCTTAAATGAAAATCAATGCAAGCAGCCAATCTGTCTCACTGCAGTCTGTTTACACAGTACCTTACTGGACAGCAACGCTGTCTAGCCCTGCCAAGAAGACGTCAATGGCTCTGTGTGTGTGTGTGTGCGTGTGTGTGTGTATACTTTCTCTCTCCGTGTGTATGTGTGTTTGAGCACAGCAATGTCTCTTTTTTTTTTTTTTTCATCACCGCAGTTCTCAGGCCTGCGGCTTGTGAACAACGCTTCTGTAAGGCTTGTCTACCTGTCGACAGCCCACGGTAAACAACACTACAGCCCCAAAGGAGGGGCTTGTCAATACACACAATATGTGCACCTGCGAGCGCAGCTGCCCAATTCACACCTCCACCCCCCCCCCCGACCCCATCCCATTATAACATTCACACAGTTTTCCCCAACCTGGCAACCAATCCTCACACACATACTGTAGACGCCGCGCTGTTTTCCTCAGGGGATTTAGTTCGTAGCTTTGCAAAGGAGGTGTTTCCAGAAACCTGGCAACCCTACACACTGGAGCAGCTCACGGTGTACCTATATTGACCTTGTGATGAATACTGACCTGCAAAGCCTTGTTACTATAGAAACAGGTGAAATCTTGGGGAGTGAGGCCAGTCACGCTGACATTTCATTCAATAGACTCATTGTACCAAATAAGTGATACAAGGGCAGATACAACCTATTTTTTCATTGTTTTGTGATCAACAGTGTGGAGCTAATCTCCTCATAATTTTGATTGAATTATTTTTCCTCTTTGTATCATTTGCCTTAAAATTGGACTCTTGATACTAGGCTATTCAAAGGGCTGATTAGGGATTTCATTTATTTTGTATGATGACTGTGTTTGCTTTCATTAAGCATGTAGCAATTTTTTTTTTTTACACGTGTTGTGTTTTGTGAGTAAGACTCAATTGAAAATGTGTAATATTTACCACCTGAAGGTTATCTTCTGACTCAGCTCAGTTCAGACAGATGTCAGAGCATACCTCCACCCTACGGGGTTAGGGTCAAGGATTAGGGTTAGGGTCAACCCCTACGGCGTCGCCCGGGGTTATGGGGTCAAGGAGGAGGAATCCCCAGGGTCCCAGACCTGATGTGACCTCATAGTCAGTATCCTTCACTCTCCCGACCCTCAGGAAATATAGATGAACAGAGAGGGGCTGACCTGGCAACCTAAAGGTCGTGCTATGTCCCTGTGTCTCTTTTGACCAGTGAGAATACACTGTTCTTTATTAACGATTCCCAGCAATCTCCCCTCTTTCCTTCCAGTCTCTTCTTCCAACAGAGAACGTTGTTCTTTCTACCTAGAACCCCTAGTTCTGCTCCTCTTTCTCTTAATGCCTTCTCTTAACCTTCTCTCGTTCATCTCTGCTCCCATCACTTATCCCCTTATTGCGCTAAGCCCTCTTCTCTTTCCCCCAATCTCTCTCTTTATCACCCCTGTCACTTTCTCCCCCCTTCTCTCTCTCTCTCTCTCTCTCTCCCTCTTGGCGAAAATGTGATTGTGATTCCCTCTCAATCAGCGATGGGGGGGGGGGCCTGATCCAGCCGCCACTCAGCCTTCTGCCTGCGTCCGACCCGCTGCCCATCACCTGAGATTAGCTGCCAGGGGCCTCTTTACCCACAATACCGGGCGTGAGGAAGACTGGCCTGTCAGTAGCGCGTGAGGGCAGAGGAGAAAGGGACAGGAGCGAGGGAGGGAGGGAGGGAGGAGAGGAAGGGAGGAGAGGGAGACTAAGGTCAGAGAGCCACGGAGCAGGCCGGCGCACGCACAAGCGACCGGGGACATTTCCTGCCCTCTCTCCGGCAGCCGCGGTCAGAACGAGGAGTACGCTCGTCCGACGCACGCTGTGTTAGGGATGAGTTCTACCTGCAATGCGATATGCAGTAATACCGCACCTATAGTGTTGGG
This sequence comes from Borostomias antarcticus, assembly GCF_949987555.1. Taxonomy (NCBI): domain Eukaryota; kingdom Metazoa; phylum Chordata; class Actinopteri; order Stomiiformes; family Stomiidae; genus Borostomias; species Borostomias antarcticus. Next base: position 5,221,507 of record NC_140236.1, read on the forward strand.
AAGCCCAGCCCGCGCTCAGCTAGGGGGGGGACACACAGGCAGAAGGCGCCGCATGGCGACTATCCGGCTTTGTCTGGTTGTTCCTGCTGTGTGTTGAAATCACACTGGAGGGAGATGTTGCTGCTGCAGGCAATTAAAATGCCACTCTCCCCCCCCGGCTACCGGAGGAGGAGACGGACGCGTTAACTTGACACACGTCACCCTGATAAAAAAAAATGCCGGCGCTCACTGGTGTGTCTCGCTACCCGCTCTGTCTCTATCTCTCTTTGCTGTAGCCGCGGCTATATTATAGATGCCACTCAAACACGCGCGCGCACGCACGCACGCACACACACACACACACACACACACACCGTGCCTCTCAGTCACGCCTCAGTAGGGAGGGAGAGCGGCAGTATTACCCCCCCCCCCCCCCCCCCCACACTGAGATCACTGGACGTTAATGTGCAGATGCAGCGCCGACTGTGTGGGACCGTGCCGGGGCGCTGCCAGTTACGGTCATCAAATCTCCTCTCCCGCCCTTGACCACGCCGCCCTGGATATGTGGGACAGGGTGGGGAACTGGGAGGGGAGTGTGACTTTAGGAGGGGGCAGGGAGGGAGAGAGGGAGAGAGGGAGGGAGGGAGAGAGGGAGGGAGAGAGGGAGAGGGAGGGAGAGAGGGAGGGAGAGAGGGAGAGAGAGTGAGAGAGGGTGAGAGAGAGAGAGAGAGAGAGGGAGAGAGAGAGAGAGAGAGAGAGAGAGGGAGGGAGAGAGAGAGAGAGAGAGAGGGAGAGAGAGAGAGAGAGAGAGAGAGAGAGGGAGGGAGAGAGAGTGAGAGAGGGAGGGAGAGAGGGAGAGAGAGAGAGGGAGGGATAGAGAGGGGAAGAGAGAGAGAGAGAGAGAGAGAGAGGGAGGGAGAGAGAGAGAAACTGGGAGAGGGCAAACGCGTTCCTCTGCAGACCCGTGATGAATTTGCTGATATCACAGCTCCCTGTTCCCATACCAAGGAAACTCGTAGTGATATACGAGGACCTGATCGCTGCAGGGAAGGAATGTGTGTGTGTGTGTGAGTGTGTGTGTGTGTGTGTGTGTGTATGTATGTGTGTGTGTGTTTCCCTTAGCTTGCATTTACAGCACCCAGGAAGCCAGGAACTAATATACGAGCTGGCCCATACTGCAGGAGGGTGGCTGACTGTATGTTGTGCAGTGTTCAAGAATACCCTCAATTGTCTTTTGAGAGCGTATATTGACTTGTGTCTGTGTGCCGTCTGCGTTTAGACAGTGATCACGTACAGTATAGGCGAATGCAGTAACCAACTGAATTGGTATCTATGGTACATTATGCAACGGTATAGATCCGGTCCATTGTCTCTATTGGTCAGTTTGCATTCCAGCCGTGGCGATAACCACGATGGCCCCACGCTAAAATGGAATGTTCGCACCTCTTTTAATATCAATCCGCCTCTTATTAGTAGCTGATATTTCAGAAAGCACTGGAGCAACATCCTGGAAACTGACCAGCAAGACCAAACCTCTGTCCCGGCGACGCGGCTGCAGACGGAGGTTATGGGCAGCTATTTTAATAAATGGTAAATGGACTGCACTTATATAGCGCTTTTCCACCTTAGCGGAAAGCGCTTTACAATGGCCTCTCATTCACCCATTCACACACACACTCACACACCAATGGCGGCAGCTGCCATGCAAAGTGCTAACCTGCTCATTGGGAGCAATTTGGGGTTAGGTGTCTTGCTCAAGGACACTTCGACATGTGGACAGTCGGAGCTGGGATTCGAACCGCTGACCCTTCGATCATTGAACCACCTGCTCTACCAACTGAGCTACAGCCGCCCCATAACTGCACCTTATCTGAGTGTCCAGGTCAATGTTTACAAAGATGTGCTGTAGCATTGTCGTTGCCTGGCAACATTCCCTTTTTCAGCGTATCCGCAAATGATTAACAAATAGTTCCATTAAAAATACATTTATTTAAAGTTCGTATTGTCTTTCTTTTTGAAATATTGACGGATAAATGTGGCAACCGTTGTATAAAAGCATTATGGAACTCGAAGCCGTGGGATGACACGGATATCGCCACGGCTAGCGGGAGTGGTTAGGCACGACGTGCAGCGGAATGCTTCTCATTCCATAATGCTTATTATTACCTTCCACAAAGACCCTCCCCAGCCATGCTTATCAATAATTCAACAATCAATAATAATTCAAGAAGCTACGCTATCATCATGAATTACATCTTCCCCAAACTATAGCACTGACCTTAGGTCAGTTTGATTTAACATCTCATAATAAACACAATTAATACACTGGTATCATTTCCGGATCCCAAATCAGCCTAGCATATTCAGCCTCACGCATAATAATGAACAGTATTGAACAAGCTTAATACACCCCCCCCCCCCCCCCCCTCCCCCTCCCCCCCTCACCCCACCTCCCCCCCACCAAGAGGAGCTCTTCAGTGGGATTGCAGATCTGAAAGTGCGTCTGGCTGGAGACTAGAGAGCCATGTTGGATCTGTCAGGCTGCCATGTTGGCTTAGCCAGAAGGGCCCGGGTGCAGTAGAGCATTTCCCACCCACTCTGGTCGGCTCTAGTCCCCCCGTCTGGCTGCCTCAGAACGGGCCTGTGACTGATCCTGACGGGGCGCTGCGTGGGTGTCATCAGCGCCCCCTCTGCCCATCGGACAAAGAGCTGAATACAAAGAGGAGCTAGAACCAGCTCAAGCGAAAGGCGGATGGATGGTGAACGTGATGATGCTACTGTACCGTACTGTACCGTACTCCCGGCTTTATAGTGACAGACTGAGCCCACGTTGCAAACCCCAGGTTCTCAGTTCCACAGCGCGGCGCAGAGAGGGAGGAGCTTCTTACCTTTGTCTAGGGAGGAGTCAGGGGAGTTGAAGTCCATGAGGCTGCTGATGTCACTCCTGTAGCAGAGGTCTGTGGCTGGCGGCTTCTGTCTCTGGTGTGAGGGGGGGTCTGGGGGAGAGGAAACGACAGCATATTATTGTGTCTGTAAAGAGGAATGGGACAGTCGGAGTGAACAGCGTGTGTGTGTGTGTGTGTGTGTGTGCTTGTGTGTGTGTGTGTGTGAGCTCACCCTGGTGTGTGTGTCTACAGTATTGTACATCCGTGCATTCTCACAGGAGGAGGAATTCAAAATGGGTACCGGCAAAACAAACTCGGAGGTATTTAGGAAGGAAGTGATTAATGCGAGCCCACTACGCCCATCATCTTCAAACATTCCTCTCAACGCAAATATAATGAACAATAACTCTCACTGCTCATTTCCTGCGTCCACAGGGCTGTGCCATCCATCACCACGATTACAGTCACCAGGCTGCTAAGGATTCACACGCGCACTTAGAAAAACTGCTGAGATAACATTACACAACCAGGATAACAGATAGTTCAGCTGATAAAGTGCAGCAACGACGAGGAATGTGTGTGATTCCATGGGAGTCACCGTGCAGTGATTCTAATATTCTATTATTCTAATAGCATGGTTAATGATTCTACTATCATGGTTAATGGTTTGATTCTCAACTCAGGGCCATTTAGCCTCCAGATGAATGTTTATGATCACTGTATGTTTTTGAATGAAAATGTGTGGGCTAGATATTTTATACTGCTCAAGAAAATTAAGGGAACACTTAAATCATCACATCTTACCCCCAGCGGGTTAATGATTTTGGTTTCCATTGACCGCTCTTACGTCATTTTGTTCTTAACGAATTACACAATGTAATCAATAAAGATTTTCAACTTGAATACTGTATTTCGTTCCTCGAGATTTGCGATGATGATTGATTTTCCATCATTTCTTTGAGCGGAATAGAAAGCTGGCCACGGTGGCTTCCCTGTTCTGCCTATAAAATGTGCCCCAGCTGCACCTCTGTGGCACGCCTCCGAGTCTCACAGTAAATCCTGCATGTGTTCGACCTCTGCCTCCGCCCCCCCCTCCCTCCCCTCCCCCCCGCCTCCATCATCTGCCCACCGTGGCCAATTAAGACGTCATTATCAGCAGAATTAATTGCAGTAATTGAGCGCAAATGTGTGGGATGAGAGGGATAGTTCCTGGGGGGTGGGGGTCATTATGGCTCGATTGCTCCTCTCCATGCCTGACTTTATGGATATTAGAGAGCCACTAATGTCAGCCTGCTGCCCTGTGCCAGGGCTCCTGGTGAGGGAGGACTCACTGGAGAGGAGAGGGAGGTAGAAGCCATTACTGTAGTTAATTAAGTGCACTAATCTAGCGTGAGGCAGCAGAAATGGAGATGCAGGGAAGGCGCCAAGGTCTCAGTGAGAGTTGGGAGGAGTAACTGAGGGGATTTTCTAAAAAAGAACGAATAACTTTTTTGGAAATAGTACTGCAGACATGGAACAACCGAGCCGCAGAGAAACTCAACTGCAGAATGTCTTTCCAGAGATTTCTATTAGTATTGCTGTATTAGAAGTAGGTCTCTCTAGAAGGTCTCAAGGTCTCAACTATTGTATGACAGGAGATAGAAGTGTTCTTTTATTGTGCAATAGACCTCACGTCCACATACTGTTGCTTGAATAGCTATAAAAGCAATCCATTCTGTGGCAAATTAAACTATCAGGAGAACTGGCATGTTGTTTTTCCCAAGTCACTCTCACGACAAGAACCAATGTAGTGATTTTTTGGTGTCTTGCGAGGTCGCAGCTGGCCCACAATATCCGAGAGCGCTGACGTTCTAGACAGAGCACCATGTGAGCCCAACCCAGCGCATGTGAGAGCCGTCATACAGTAACTCTACAGCCGCGTGAGTTACCGGGCGCCACATCAACACAGACAGAGCACACCCTCTTCACCACAACGGCCTCTAATCCATAACTCGCACAGCATTGGACGAGGCGACGCGGACACACGTGTGGAGAAATGTAGGGAGAACAATCTGATATTAAGTGTCCCTCGCTGCCTTGTCTTCTTCACGCGTACATGCCGAGCCTTGGCACATGAAGGATACCATTTTTATTTAAACCCGAGCTGCGGCCTATCGTATAAATCACGCTGTTTTAGATGATTTATTCAGCCCGCAAGATGGCAGAATGCTCTCCCCCCTCCGCTCCTCTCCTCCTGGCGTCTCTTCCTCCCTCTCTCTTCTCCTCCTCTGTACCCAGCTGCAATATTAACTTGCAAAGACACGGCTCGCCTATCATCTGTGGGAGTGTGAGTACCTGCCACCGGGAGTTAAGGGAGATAAGTCATTTTCTCCAGCTAGCAGCAAATGAGAAACACACATTCCGTGCGTACACTCAGCCACTGCTAATGATGCATACATTATGCTAATTCAAAGCAAAATGGGTAAAAGAGGAAAAACCAAGTTATGAAGTTATACTGGTTTTCTTGTTTGTTCGGTGGTTGCGGTGACTGAGGAGGCTGAAATGGGAGAAGATAATCAGCTATTATTTGTCATTTATTTGATCGAAATGAAAAGATCAAAAAAGAGAGTGGATGTGTACCCGACGAAATTTTATGCGCCTTCAAAGTGTGTTGAGGAAGCTGATGTCATGTGGTTGATCAGTCATGAATAAAACTGACTGATCTCTCTGTTACTGTACAACATCTTTGTCGTGAATTTACTTCCGTGAAGATGGTATTTACTTTCACAAACGCTAGCAGAATATTAATTGTCACACAAATACAGGTGCATATCCCAGATTAGTTATGTATTATGTACCTTGAGATAAAGGCCAACATGGAAGAACAATGTAGAACAATGAACAATGTATCAATAATGAGCTATATACAGTAACTAGTCAAGCAACTCAGAGAAAAAGCGATTTTACTCTGATGAAGTGATTAATTCTATCTCCCAAGATTCACAACCCATGTGACTTGTTAACACAATTGTAGAAATTGTTGTGTAGTTGCCAAATAGTGCTCCATCAGAGAACTATTCTGTTCTCCTCATTGACATCATGACAAACACAAAGCCTCCAGGTTATCATGCCACATACTGTATCTTCACGTTGGCTGAGGATCAACATTAAGCCTACAATATTCATACATTTCATCATCTAAAGATCAGCTAATGCACACATTATACAGCATGTATGCACACTACAATGTATAGACTATACTGTAGACGGAGGACCTTTACAGTAATCACTGTTGAGGACTTGTTGAGGTTGCAGTAACGGGTACTTGCTCTTGAGGACCGATGCGATAATGGTCTTCTCGCTTTTTTGGATGACACCTTATAGACTACGAAACTATGTAAGCTTAGGACTGGTTATGTAACTGAAATATATCTGTTATTGTCTCTGTTTTTGTAGGAAAAGAAACATGCTGGCACATACTTTCCATTTCAAATCAACAACACCCTATGAACACTAACAACAATGTTTCTCCATGTTAACACTTCTTGGCATCCAATAAAAGACTCACTTTGGTTCAAGAAGTGTTTCATACAGTCTGTGTGGGTTTACAGTCCACCTTTTGGCTGCAGAGGGCTTTAGTATGGAGATTCACTTCTCCAACAAGGACCCCCACTGTAAACCCGAGACACTTCTCGACAGAGGACGAGGATAAACTAGACCTGTCTTATGGGCTGGGATGGCTGATTTCTGTTCAGGACTGGTTATTAGGACGGAATCAGCCATGCCACTGAAAAAGCTGTGAACTGAAATGATGAAATGAATAATGTCTGATAAATTAAGATAGGTCTTGTCACCTGGACACATCAGTTCCAATACTATCAATGCTAATCCAGCACAATAAGACCGTGATAGCCAGTTAGCCCACAAGCTCAAAACTAGCAGCAGCTTCCATAACATTAATGTCTGTTGGTGGCTAAAGCAGTTACACTGATGATTCCTGTAACGTTAGCTATTTGGCTGCGGTTGGTTCAACTTTATTCCCACTCCAGTCCTGCCCTAGTGTCTTATTTCCCTCAAGCACTAGCCCTACTTCCTCCTCCTGGTGCTACCTCTGCTCCTAGAGCCCCTAGAAAGCTCCCCCTTCTGGTTTCGCATGTGCCGCCCTCTCTAGCCCCTCCCAGGGGCCCAGGCCCCTCCCCTCGCCAGGTACTGTTCCATCCGGGGCACTTGGGAAGCCAAGTCCCCCGGTACTTCCTCTAGTACCTGGTCCAGCTGAACAGTTCCCGCTCTCCAGTTTGAGCCCGGTTCCAGTTCCTAGTCCCAGCCCGGTTCCAGTTCCTAGTCCCAGCCCCAGTCCCCTGTTCCCCTGTGTCATCCCCGGTCTCTTTGTGTTGCCGTCTTGTTTGGAATCCCTCCAAGTCGTTTTCTCGGGTGATTGTCTTGTTTGTCTGCACCAGTGCATTGTCCTGTCTTGCTGCTCACCTGCACCTCGTTCATTGATTGCTATACTGTACATATGCCCCTGTGTTTCCTTTGTCCTTGTCGGTCCATTGTCTATGTTGGTGTTGCTCCCCGTGCTCCCTTTGTTTTTGACTTTTAATTAATATAAACTGAATCTGCGCTGCCGTCCTCACCGTCTGCAGCATTGCATCCAAACGCTAACGCCTTTAGCTGTTTCTGGGCCGCTCTCAGTATCGTTTTCGTCACAGCGCCCTCTGGCTGCACTTCCTTCAGTCCTAATGCCCGTTTGGAACCGGCCGATGAAGCAGCTTTCTTGAGAACCGCTCATCCCCAAAACTTCGCACAAACAACTCGACACTGCACTACCTTGGGCCCTGAGCAATACACCTGCTTAATGTCAACTTCATACAGTGCCTGGTTGTCGAGATAATCACAGACATACAGTATACAGACAGACACACAGACAGAGATTCCTGCCTTTACAGTAAGATGTACTAATGTTGGAGTATGCAGACAGAGCCTGACATGCTAGTTTAAACCTATTCTTCTATAATCTTTAGATTAGTTCTGACCGGTCTGACAACAGAGAGACCGTGCTTGGCTCCTTGAGTCTCGCGGTCTCCCTCGCATCTCCTTTCCAGGTTGGTATCCACCTGAGGGTTGACCGTCACCGTTGACCGTCACCGTCGACTTCAGACCCCTGTCACCTCTGCAGAAACCTCAGCAGTGCAGGAAGTCCAGACTGACACTCCACACAGCCAGTACTCCTAGAGTATTGTCAAAGCTCTGGGCTCTAGGCTAGCGACATCAAGTCCAGGTTGAAATAGGATCACACATCACACTGTTACATGTAACAGAAGCAAGGAGCACACCGTTGCGGCAGCTTGGTGGCTTGTGAAATCGCTACGACAGATCATCGAAGCAAAGCGGCTGTAAAATACGGGAAGAATAAAGTATTCTGACAGGGTGAGTTCACTGGTCGCTCTCTAATGGGACGGGCTGGGCGCTTTTCATAGCAATAGAATGGACGTCTGCACTATAACTATTTAACCGATACTGAAGCGGCCGCCTGATAATCAGTCGTTATGGTCCGTTCCCCTCCCTCTCCTCCGTCTCCTCTCTCTCTCTGCCTGTCATTTTTTCTTTCCCTCAGGTCCTTTCCTCTTCCTCAGCTGACTGACTCCACCATCCCTCCCTCCTCTTCTTCTGTCACTCCTCTCTCTCTCTCTCTCTCTCTGTCGCTCTCTCTCTCTCTCTCTCTCTCTCTAGATTTAATAAGGTTCCTTGAACTAATTTTTTTTTTTTTTTAACGAGTCCTGGCTTTTTTCTTTTTAGAGCCTGCCATATTTTATCTGTCCTCGCAGGGAAGAAAAGAATGGGAAGGAACAAAAGCAGGTCCTAATGAGAAGTGGAGGTGATTAAGGATAGAATGGGCTGCAGCTGGAACCTTCTCCAAGACACATATTCCCCAGTCTGTCTGCAATCTGCAGATAGCCACCATCTCCCTTTTCTTAGCTCTGCCACTGCCTGTAATTGCATTGACATTCGCTGGTCTTGGAGCTGCTGGACTCCTGATAAACCTGTATTCAGGCATTAATCACCACTAGCCGCCACCCCACTCAGCATCACCTGCTGCAGGACCCCGATTCAAGGTGCCCCGTGAAGTTACTGCATATAAATAGAAAGTGCGAGGACCCAGGTTGATTGTGAGCAGCTAACAGTGAGCCACCCCGCGACGTCTATCCTATTCGTCCTTTAGACTACAGTGGTTGTCAATTAATATTAGAATGAAGGCTTCTCGAATGCACAGCTTGTCACTTTGGTAGAGGAGGCTGTGTTGAGGACCGGATGTTCGTGGGATACTGTATGTATACTGCTGTATCTGTAGCTCCTGAATGGGAGACAAAATTGAATTGCAGCCATCTCTTGTTGGCGCCTGAAAGACGTTTCACAGATGCTTTGTAACACATGGCCAACATTGTATGAGCTGTATGGCCCAGCTTCTCCATACTGTAACTGGCTGTGAGTATAATGTTGCCTTGCATTTTGGGGAATATATTACAACAGTTTTGGTGCCACTGTATCCCTTAAATGGTAGGTGTTGTCTTTGTGTGTGCGAGTGACGACGGCTTGTGTGAGTAAATTGATGGTGCTAAAAATGGTGCAAAAAATCGTACACTGCTACTGTAACAGGCTGGTTTATGTTAAATGGGGATAATTGGCGATTATAAAAAGAGGTATGTTTAAGCAATAACACAAGAGGGAGTGCTTTATCGTAGTTATTGACGTGCCAATAACCCTAATAAAGCACAACCTCAAGCGTGTTATTGCTTTTATGCAACAGCACTGCAATGTTGTTATTTTGTGTGTGTGACAAATATGGGTTAGTGGTGTTCAATGTCCCTAAATTGCGTTGCTTTCAGCCCTCCACAAACACAAATAGTTCTCCATTGTTTAACGTTGCTATAGGCAACTAACGGCTGACAGCGTTTACAGAGTGATACTTTTAACAGCGATTTACCCGTTGGTATATTGTGGTCATTTGCACCGTTCCAAATGCCTCTTGGCCAATCACAATGCGTGGTTGGAAGTAGCTGTTGTATAATAATCATTATACTGTATATTACATTACTCTTGCTAACTGACCTGCCTAATGCTAAAATGTGATTTGTGTTATGTGCTGTGGGTTTTGTGTCAAAGGCTGGATCTGTTCACGCGTTAAGCTTTTGACATACAGTATGCATGATTTTATAGAAAACTGAAATGAGGCTTGTTTATCTGTTTTAAATTAATGAATCAATCAATTTACTAAACGTAAAGGCCAGATTGTTAAAGGATTCAAACTTTTTATAAGAACAAAAAAGCCTATACAATGGGTGTCGTGGTGGCCGCACAGTCAAATTATTTTCTAATTCCATTTTCCCCTGTAAATATATAATATAAAAACAACAATGTCGAAGTCCAAGCATTAGATAGGCTATTTCCAGTGTCTGTTGTATTGGCAAATATCAGCATACAGACTACTTGGAACGCCTCACAACAATTACCACATAATGCAATAAATAGCCTATCAGGGGATTTCACAGATATTGAATATCTAATATAATCTAGTAATAGGATATTTAAACAAATAAACAATTGACAATCACACACATTTGCATCACATTATAAACAATTAGTACAGAATAATAATTTGTTAGATTTTTTGGGCAAGGGAAGTAAGCTATTTCCAGTGTCTGTTCATGAGAACCAAATAGTCTGTTCTGACTCAGAACCCCAAAACGAGTTCTAAAGTAGAAGGAGAATGAAACATTTTAGGATGGGACAGAGTAACAGACCTAAAGGAAAGAATGGTGATAACAGTTTTGGGAGCACTAACTTTATTATGACTCAGCAGCAAGCAGTCAAAATGTTGGCCAGACAAAAATAGTGCAATAGCTGTGGATGTGAATTGCACTGCAGAAATCACCCCCAGGGGAAACTGCTGGGTCCGTTCTCATAACTTTAGTGATGCGTCTAAAAGGGCACAGATCCTCAAAATATACTGCATGCTGTAGAAAATAGCCATTCCCTCTATTCCTTCAAATATTTTCAACTCTTACAATAGGAAACAAAGTCACATCGCGCTATATGAAGGCACATTGTAATACAAGGGTTGTTTATGGTCATTTGTTATAGAAATACAGTATAAATGTAGCCTATCCAGTACGTTTTGCGAAAGAAATGGCCTGCCCTTTATGTCACTCTGCTACTCCAAATCGCAGGTGAGTGACAAGACACAACGAGACACAGGTTCATGCAATCACCCAGACAAGGACGTGGAGGGATTCCGAACAAGACACCAGCACAAGGACAGAGGAACTAGGACTAGGGGACTAGGGCGGTCACAGGGGAGCAGGGCCCGGGGCTGGGACTAGGGCTGGAACCTGGGGTGGGGCACGGGGACTAGGAGAGGGAGGAACTAGGGGCTGGAGGGAACCGGTGGGAGAGAAAGAGGGGGGAACTGGAGAGACTCAGCGGGTCCAGGTACTAGAGGAGGTACTAGAGGAGGTACTAGAGGGCCGTTGCTTCTCCAGTACCACCGATAGAACAATACCTGGGCGCTGGAGTAGAACCTGAGGGGGCCAGGAAGAGGAGTGGGAGAGCAGGGGTCAGGGGTGAGGGTCCGGGAGTGGGGGGTGAGGGTCCGGGCCGGGAGTCAGGGGGGCGAGCAGGGCAGACAGAGGCAGGACCACAACACAGTCACCCTCATTATTGAATACCAGAGTACTGCAGAGTTAACAGAAAAGTACAGTGAAGTTGTACAGTATGAGTTAACAGTACTGACAACCTGCCTCGTCACTTTTCACAGTAGCTTCAGTGGCCAGGAGGAAAATACTGTAACATTGGCTTTAAAATAAATGCTTTTCAAATTTGCTCCGGGGATAGAAGTGGAAACATGGATAGTCATTATACTACAATTATAATAAAGTTCTGCAAGGTTGAAGAAGACTCCTTGAGCTTTGTTCCAAACAAATTATTAACCGCTATCTTTCCCCAAAAGTTTGTTTTTATTGTGAGCTTTTTAACCCCAGTTCCGACTCGAAGCATGAAAAAGAAAATGTGTTCAGCGGAGCTCCTCAGGGAGCTTTGTCTTCAAACAACCCAATTAAAGTTTGCACTGTTGTATTTTACATTTATTTACACTGCTTAACAAAAGGCCTTAGCTGAAGCAAATTAGTCAAAATCAACAGTGCTTGCTTGCTTTCGATTGATTGTATTGATTGCTGCAAAACTCTTCATGATTACCCTAAAAAAAATTATTCAGACTTTTTGTGGTGCTTTCTAGTCTCCCCACACCTACAATAACTAAAACAGATGTAGCCTAAAGCCTGCGATGTACTTGCTTTAAACTATGTGTACAAAAGATGGCTACCGTGCGCCTGCTGTGTTCCTCTGGAGCGTTGGCTGTGGTTGGTGTGAAGTCCTGGTCAGGTGAAAGAAAAGGCAGGGGGGTCGATTGTAACGGTCAGCCTAAACTCTGGCGTCTTTATTCGTCTTCCGTCCCTGGTCTCGTACAGCACACCCTGCTCACGCTCCCTCTTACGGCCTTCATATCCCATGATCCCCTGCTCTCTTTAAAAGAGTATTACCTATATCTATTTCTGAATGAACATCACAGTTGGCTGTGCAGGTCATTTGTGTTTAGCTGGGTCCCCTGGTGGAAGGCTAGATGGGGCCAACTGTAGGTGGATCAACTATTAACAAATGCTTAACGAGTTATTAGTAAGTAGTTTGCTAATCGCTTGTTCATGATCTATTACCTATTTATAAGGTGTACTTTTAAATCATTAACCAATTACTAAAGAACATTTAACAAGTCATTAATAACTCATTAACTAACAGTTTGGATGATCTGTTGACTATTTATAAGGGATAGCTGTAAATCACTACCCGACTACTAACAAACATTTAACGCAACATTAATAACTCATTAACTAATAGTTTGTGAATGATCTGTTAACTATTTATAAGGGACAGTTACACTTAAGTGTTACCAGATTCCCTTATTTCATTCCCTCTCTCTCAGAAATGTAACTGTGCCAGACGACAGCGCTCACTTCTATGGTGCTTGTGACCAGGTGCGCCAGTGTGCTCAGAGAGCTCGTTCAGATCCTCAGAACCAACGAATATGAATGGCAGTGCGGGAAAGTCATATTCATTGAGACGGAATGGCCTCTCTGAGAGAGGGTGCACCACTACTGTACCTGAGCCTAATATTTGATTTAAATCCAGCCCCATGATGGGGTTCTCTGGGTTTACTGTATAAGAGAACGGTATACTATACAACCTTAGAATTCAAACTTTACTCGTGTACTTCTCAGACGGTAAGCCGTACTCCCGGAGGGCCAGATTTGCTCTACCCACAAACCCTAGCACACTACACATCAGCATAGGCAGCTTTCACTAATAACATCATGCATAATTCCTCTGGCTGGCCGAGGCAGCAGACTGCTGTTGCTCCTACAGGCCAGACAGACGGTGAAGACCAGCTCAACCTCATTACATGTTCCCCTCTGCATAATAAGATCATCCCACCGTCTAGCGCTTCTCAGAATCGGGGAGGACGAGAGTCTGGAGGAGGGCAATGTTGATCCAGGGCTCTCAGGAGAGATGGTGGATGGAAAGTGGATGGAAGGAGTGCTAGAGCGATAGACAGAGCGAGAGAGACGGAGAGAGAGAGAGATACACAGAGAGAGACAGAGAGAGAGAGAGAGAGAGATACACAGAGAGAGACAGAGAGAGAGACAGAGAGAGAGAGAGAGAGAGAGAGAGAGAGAGAGATACACAGAGAGAGACAGAGAGAGAGAGACAGAGAGAGATGCAGAAATAAGAGAGAATTTCTCCCTTATGTCTAATCTGTCCCAAGAGGATAGTAAATGGAGTTCTGCTTGTTGGGCTTGTAGTGATGGAGTTTTAAGGTGTGTGACAGTCAGTAATTGCAGACAGTATTTTAAGTCTTTTAATGGGCAACATCTGTTGGAGTAGGCTAGAGTAGGCTGGAGTAGTGTGTGTGTTTGTGTGTGTGTGTGTGTGTGTATGTGTGTCTGTGTGTGTGTGTGTGTGTGTGTTTGCGTGTTTGTGTGTGCGTGTATGTTTGTGTGTGTGTGTGTATGTTTGTGTGTGTGTGTATGTTTGTGTGTGTGTGTGTGTGTGTGTTTGTGGAGCTCCAACCCCCTACTCTGGATGTTCCTATAGTATTATTGTTCAAAAGGACTGATAACTGAAGTCAGTATCACCATGCACTGTATGTATTAATGTACAAGCATGTACAAAATAATAATCTGCACTGCATGTGTGGTATCCTACTCCAACAGATGTTGCCCATTAAAAGACTTAAAAGACTGTCTGCAATTACTGACTGCCTAAACTCTCTGCCACCACACACACACGCACACACGTACGTGCGCGCACGCACACACACCCCATGAGAAAACCACAGTCCCTCTCCTCCCAAGCACATCACTGACTCCCTGTGAAGCGATGTCTCTACTCTGATGCGAAGCCACCGACATCGACTTTTCTCCAGTAGCCTAGATCTCCCCGGCCCCCTCGTCTCAAAGACGCTAACACCTGACAAATATACCGCCTCTCTTCACCCGCTGTTTTACATATTCTCGTCTTTCGTCACACATCCTTTATCTCTCCGTACTTCACTGCTTTCTCCTGCTCCTTTGTTCTTTCTCCCGGACGTGTCCATGTGTATCCAGCCCCCCTCCTCCTCACGCAGGCATTAAGGTAATGGGAACTAAGAGGGCCAGATTGGGCCTCAGAGGCATATGGCTGGCTAATGGGAAGAACACCGGTAGCCCTGAAGCACATCTCTCTCTTTCTCTCTCTCTCTGGCTCTCTCTTTCTCACTCTCTCTTTGTCTCTCTCTCTCTCTCTCTCTCTCTCCCTCTCTCTCTGGCTCTCTCTCTTTCTCGCTCTCTCTCTCTATCTCCCTTTCTTCCTCCACCTCTCTCTCTCTTTTTCTTGCTCTCTCTCTGGCTCTTTCTCTCTCTCTCTGGCTCTCTCCATCTCCCCTTTGTCCTCCACCTCTCTCTCTATATATATATATATCTCTCCCTTTCATCCATCACCTCTCTCTCTCTCCCTTTTGTCCTCCATACATCGTCCTGTATATCCCTTTCGTCCTCCACCTCTCTCTCTCTCCCCCCACTTTCTTCCTCCACCTCTCTCTCTCTCTCCCTCTCTCTCTCTTCGGGAGGAGTTGCAGGTAGGAGCTGACTGAAACTCTGATTGTGACAGCCAGACTCAGACCTGAGGAACATTGTGACCAGAACAGATAGAACGTCTCTACTTTTGTAGCTAATGCTACTTGAGAGGGAGAAAGGGAACATCCGCGGCACAGCCCATAATAGGTCCCGGTAATAGAGAGGCGCGAGCGAGCCACTTCATCGAAATATAGATGACGTCAAACTACTTGACAGAGTAGGGTAGGAAGTCTGGAACACTCTTTATTCAAAGGTACCGTTTACCGTACCTCAAGTGTCTCTTTATCGGTATATTGACAAACGTCAGCCTCGTCCGCTCCGGTTCCCTGCGGGAGTGAGGTCAGCTTCGTCCTCCGACGCCACGAGCAAAGCAGCGTCCCGCTCCATGCGGCAACCATGGCGGTATTATCAGAACCGGAGGAGGCGTTCGGGGGGCCGAGGCTGAGGACGGGTACCGCTGCCGCACGGACCTGGATGACCGGACCGCAGCACTTAGTTGGCGTCTCTGACACGCGCGTGTACTTGTAGTGAAATACTACTTCCTCTAAGACAGGAAACTACAGTACAGAACTACGTTCTGATTGGTTTGGGTTTCCAATTCCCGTGATAGATAGAGCGACGAGATGAATAACACCTTCCAGACGTGAGGAAAAGGCAATCTCCAGCTGGAACAGAGGGAGGGAGTTTTGGAGGAGAATTATAATAAGATGGGGAGGCAGATAACGAGAAACAGTATGAAGTGTTTGGGGGGGGTATTACCACCCTAGCTTTTAAAGCTACATGAGATATCTCAGCGCTTTGGCGGCCCCTCCGGTCGTGATCAAATCGGCACTGTGTTTTAAGAACTACGCTTCCCACAATTCCCCACTCACTCGCTGTAATGATGGGAGAAAATATGATAACAAATGTGCGCGGAGCAGACTGGATTGGAAGATTGTATATTGTTATATCACCAATTAAGGCTGTTTAAAGCAGTAAGGGAGGCTGGCCATGCAGTGATGATTATACGTACAGTACCTTTGTGAATGTGTGTATGTGTGCGTGTGTGTGTGTGCGTGCGTGCGAGGGCTTGTGTGCGTGTGAAGCTTCAACTGTCAGCAGTTCCTCTAATCTGCTGAAAATGTTACAAATTAGTGAAAGCTCAGAAGAGAAGAACGCGGAAGAGAGGGACTCGGAGTGCGAGTGTACGTTTGTGAGGTTGACAGAACTGTGTGGGCACTGCATTCGAGAAAGACAGTATTGTGCAGCAGTTTGAAAGGAAGGCTTGCGAATCAAGCATCACGGCGTTATGAGGATTACTCACGCGTTTGCTCATATTAAGGATGAATTAAATCTTGCTTATTTTAGCTACTGCAAATCAAAGGCGATGTCACGTTGTGGTGTAGCGTAAAGTAGTTCAGCACAGCCTGAAGTCAGCAGGGTTTTATTCCTTCAGCTGCTAGAGCATGAGGACGCCTCACGCACCTGGGACCTCACAACTCGATATTTCAGCCTGAAAACCAAATTGCCAATTAAGCATTGCTTACTCAGTCAGCTTTGAAGCCAACCAACTGTAGGATTTTAAAGTGTGCCCGTTTAAGTCGCGAAACATCCAGATTGTGTTTTTGTAAGCTCATCACTTCTCCTAGACTGGAAATATCCAGTGTCATGAATATAAATTGAGCCTGCCACAGTGTGCTAGACAGAAAGCCTTTTTATTATTATGTATTTTTTCTTTTTCTCCTAGAGCGACTGAGATGGTGTGTGAATAATTATAATATTTATCTTTTCTCGTAGTTGGTAATGTTACCTGCCTCAGTGTTAGGAAGGTCATAGTAGCAGAGAGCACACCTCTTTTCTCTCTTTCTCTCCCTCTCTCTCACACGCACGCACGCACACACACACACACACACACTGGTTGAGTGCACAGTGGGGATATTGCAGACTCAATAACTCTACTTTGCCCATATAATAGCTGACCATCACCGCTCAGGACATCCAGGTGCTTGTGAGTTGGCTGTTAAGATTTCGACAAACCCTGACATAGCCTCTCCATCACCTGCCAAAGCACCGGTGGCAGCAGCCCCATGCTGAAACCACTCATGTGGGCCTTTTATGGATTGGTCACTGTGGAGGGAAGGGAGGGGGCCAGTGGTCAGGGGCCAATAGAGAGCTGCCGTGTGGGTCACTGAAGCGGGATAAGCGGTGGTCCAAATCAAATCAATAAAACTTTATTTGTATGGCGCATTTCCTACTGTACACAGAGGCAACACAATTGAGCATCTGAGCTTCAGCCAAGCCCTCGGCTATGATGGAGAAATCCATATCAGCGGATTCTCAAGCTGCCGTTTATTTTGCACAATATCATGAAATGTGCAGTTTTTCCTCCAATGTGAAATATAATAGTGTAATAAATAAGCAACTCTGTCTGTCCATTTGTCTGCAATTTCCTCGGACACCGTCGGCCTGACAGCATTCATATTTGGCTAATTTTAACCAAAAGTACTGCTCTTGAGCCACCCCTCCTTTCACACAGCGCTGCCCGGGTGTCCATATCAACCGAACACAAGTCAAGCCAGCCAATAGAAATACTGCACTGTTCCCAATTAAACCCCGCCCAGATACACTGAACTATCCTTGTGCCAGCGCTCTAGCTGGCTACTCTAGAATTATTTTGCTTGCTCAGCTTTGCCCATAATGGACTAAATGGCCAACTAATGATTGCTCCAATGGGTATCAGCAATTGATCAATGAAGATAACTCTACCTCCAAAACACATCAATACACAATATTACATGACTAAACGTATATCAATGGGGATAGGGGCAGTAAACGTATATCAATGGGGATAGGGGCAGTTGGGGCTCAGGAGGTAGAGCAGGTCATTCAATGACTGTAGGGTTGGCAGTTCAAATCCCGGCTCCTCCTGTCCACATGTCGAAGTGTCCTCGGGCAAGACACTGAACCCCTTGCATGGCAGCTGCCGCCGCCATCGGTGTGTGAATGTGTGTGAATGGGTGAATGAGAGGCCATTGTAAAGTGCATTGAATAAAGCGCTATTGGAAGTGCAGTCCATTAACCATCCAAAACAATACAATGTTGTAAACAAAAACAGTACACACGCAGAGAGAGGTCAGCTGTCTGCTCGGCGCTATGTGCTTCAAGCTGGTGCTGAGCTGAAAAATAGAAAGTTTCCAGGAAAAGAGAACGCTTTTCAGCCCAGGGCTGTGGCTAACAAGCTCCTAGGAGACGCGCTGTTGTGGAGCGATAGAGAATAGGCTAATGTGGAAAATGTTCTGTCTCAAAACCTTTCCTTTCAAGACTAATGTGGTATTGATCCAAGGCCGTAACCATGGAGGAATCAACATTGTGTGGGGCTAGCTTTTCTTGTTTCATTGCATGTAATGGCAGAGATTAGGCATTTAATAAAGTACAACTATAACCATAATCCTATTTAAGTGTTTCAATCCATAGAAGGGTCTGTGTCGTGCAATTTCAGTAGAAACAGGCAAGCTTTATTGCCGTATGGGGACAACAGGAGTTTGTACAGTACATTAACATTAGACTGCTGTGGTGTGATTATTCAGTCTGTATCTGCTCCTGTCTCCCTCACCTCCATGTCACCAGAACACACTCTCCCTGTCCTTTGGCCATCTTCATGCTCTCTTTCTCTTTCTCTCTCTCTCTCTCTCTCTCTTTTCTCTGAACACAGCAGAGAGAACATGAAGAAATATGAACAGCACAAGTGGTGTTTCTTGCTCAGGTACTAACCATTTCCGATCTGAATGGCAATGTTTATTATATCAAGAAACATTGACTTGATCTTTTGCACTACTGTATACTTCTATCATCTGACTGTCAGTAATGTTACTCATTTTCTCACTGCTCTTAACCTTTCTTCTTTTCTGAGGCTGCCCAAAACTGTCTAATGTGATTTCCACCGTTCCTCTTGCTCATAATGACTCACTGTGAAATGACGACACACGCAGAGCTACATACACGACTGACGCTTTACTCAAACTTCACATGGGCTTTCTGACATATATGTAAGGGATATACGGCGAGGTGTGCTGTTATCGAAAAATAATATATATAGCATTATTTTTTGATAACGGCACACCTTGGAGTGTATCATACTGCTTATACCATAGCCACTTGCCAAAGACAGCAAACGTGCCATATACTGACATTTTCTCCCTGAAAATATAAAGAAATATGTTATTTATGCTTTGCTCACTGCTGACTTTCGCTATCGTCCCTCTGCCATAAATCATGTCGCTATTGAATTACAAATTGTACTGTAAATCATATTCCCTGGAGGAACAGCGCTGACATCCAAGAGTTAACATGGGTTTGGAATCGTAAGTGAAATAGAAAGTGTCTGCTACCTTTTCTTTCAGCAATGTCTCCTACCCCTGGGTACGACCTAGCAACCCAAATGAACCTAGCAACCTAAACTATCTAATCCCATAGCCTACTGTACCTAATATTGCTAGTGTAGGCTACTCCATATTTGCTGTGCAATATATTAATTGTCCAGTTGTCAAATCTAGTTGCCAACAAACTATCTACAGTGTCATAGTTTTATGTATGTATGTATGATATATGTATGTATGATAGCCAGACACCCCATTGTCCCCAAATCAACTTTTTTGAACTTAATACAGTGCCTGGTTCTCGAGAAAATCAAAATACATACAGGCAGAGACTCCTCCTTTAATAGTATGGACTAAATCTATTACTAAGCTATGCCACACAATCTCATTTTACAGTCATTTTGGTATGTGTAGTCCTATCCTTCCAATTAAGGCTACCTAGGTTATTGGGGTCAGACAGACATATTTGAGATGCCTCCGCTAGATCTTTATAGAGCAAAGCACGAGCGTCATGTTTCTGAAGAGTCTTATTACATGAGCTTCACATCGCATAAGTATCAAGTTGCATATGTACTGTAGATGTCCCATTGAAGATGTGGGTGAGTGAGAGAGACTCCTGCTTGCATAGGGTGTAGTAGGGGGCTAGGGGGCTTTGGGTGTATGAATGAATGAGTGCATATGTTAACTACTGGTCAGAGATGATTGGCTTACCTGGTCAGGAGTGAAAACGATGGGCAGGGCGTCACGGGACAACATGGAAGAGAGAAGAACACATATTTAGAACCTTGATTACCTGAGCATATGAGGCATGACAGACGCAAGCACAAACACACACGCGCACGCACGCACACACACACACACGCGCACACGCACACACACACACACAAAAGGCCACAGAAGTGGAATGGAACTTTTCTTTAAGACACGAATCCAGACAAAATTGCCTCTCAAATGATAAGAGAAGACCACATTGGGAGTCCTCTCTAACAATGTCCTAAATGGGCCTATTGCCTGTAGGGGGCCATTTTTGCTTTCTCGCCATTTTTAGGTTTCCCAGCATTTTATTTTCTCCCGTGTGTCTGGCAGACAGCCTCAGACAGAGGACTCTGTTGGGGAGCTGTCACTTCCATGTGTTGCCGCAGACAGGGACAGGGACAGGGACAGGGACAGGGACAGGGACAGGGACAGGGACAGGGACAGGGCTGGGGACAGGGACAGGGACAGGGACAGGGACAGGGACAGGGCTGGGGACAGGGACAGGGACAGGGACAGGGACAGGGCTGGGGACAGGGACAGGGACAGGGACAGAGACAGGGACAGGGACAGGGACAGGGACAGGGACAGGGACAGGGCTGGGGACAGGGACAGGGACAGGGACAGGGACAGGGACAGAGACAGGGACAGAGACAGAGACAGGGACAGAGACAGGGACAGGGACAGGGACAGGGACAGGGACAGGGACAGGGCTGGGGACAGGGACAGGGACAGGGACAGGGACAGGGACAGAGACAGAGACAGGGACAGGGACAGGGACAGGGACAGGGACAGGGACAGGGACAGAGACAGAGACAGGGACAGGGACAGGGACAGGGACAGGGACAGGGACAGGGACAGAGACAGGGACAGTGCTGGGGACAGGGCTGGGGGCGGAGGAGTTTCTAGGGGTTACATTTGACGGGCGGGAGGGGGGGGGGGGGGTTGACATTTCTATCAGACGGCCTCCGTCGGGGGCGTCTGCGCTGGGTAAACACAGTCCGGCGCCCGCGGGGAACGGGGAGGCGGGCGTCTGCGCCCTCTGCCCTTTGACCCTGCCCGGTCGCAGCCTTCCCATATCTGTTTCTGTCAGGATTACAACTCCCCTCCGCCGCTGCTCGGCCCGGTATGTCTCACCTCCCCAGAGCTGACCTGTAACTGTCAAAGAGATGCTTCATCTCTCTGAGATGACCGTGATCCTTGCCCCCCCCCCCCTTGTGGTTCTGAAGTTGTTCAAACAGGGCCTCTGGAACACCGTCAAGCAAATCGAGCGATATATACAAAATAAGAATTTGAACGTGAGAAGAAGCATGGCCAAAAACAACTTGATCCCTTAAACTGTGAACAACAATTTCAGTTCAAAGGAAATCCTTGACCGGGTTCTGTAATACCCTTTACACGCCATGAGTTACAGCTGTGGTTGGATTTGATACTGGCCCATATTCTAAATAGCACAGCCGAGCAGCCAATCGGTACATCCAGTCACAGGTCACCGAGCGGCAATGCTAAAAAAAAGTCACGTTGCTCAGAAGCAGCTTCGTGAAACAGATACTGTAGCATCGGAGCTCACCACACATCTCCTGACCCTAAGGTTCCAGGACAGTATGATAGTGAGGATGATTGCGTATTATGAACTACTAAAATGGGATGATCCATTAGCTTCAAAGACAGTTCCCTTTACATTAGGTCTCAACCAAGGTGACTTGTCGCACTAGGCAGCCACCCTACTCCCATTCTTCGCTGCGCTAGCTACTGTACAGCCTGTGCCCTAGTTGGTAGGCCTAGATACGTCCCCTTATAGCTTCTGGGCACTAGACACAGGGAGCTTGGCCAGAAACATGAATATACTGTACGGGAGCTCATCTATCCCACTCCCTGAAGAGTGTGACCTGTAGGGTCAATGTCTGGTCTGTCTCACACCTCTCCCTCTCCCTCTATAACCCCTTCTCTCTCTATTCAGCCCCGCCCACTCCCCCATTCACAGATGCTCCCTTCTCTAAACCATCTCTCCTCCTCTCTCCCTCTCACCCACTTTCTCACCCTCAGCTCTTCTCCCCTGGTGCATGGTGGGTAGTGTAGTGCCGTGTCTGGCCGTCTTGGAAGCAGCTGTGTGGTCTGTGTAAACCTGACCTCCACAGTGTGCCCTAGGCCCAAGGTGACCGGCCCCCGTCCCCTTCCGCCCACTCTCCCTCTCTCTCCATCTCTCTCCCTCTCTCTCTCTCTCTCCCTCTCTCTCTCCCTCTCTCTCTCTCTCCCTCTCTCTCCTATCTCTCTCTCTCTCTCCCCCTCTCTCTCTCTCCCTCTCTCTCCATCTCCCTCTCTCTCTCTCTCCCTCTCTCTCTAACTCCCTCTCTCTCTCCCTCTCTCTCTCTCCTTCTCACTCTCCCTCTCTCTCTCTCTCCATCTCCCTCTCTCTCTCCCTCTCTCTCCATCTCCCTATCTCTCTCCCTCTCTCTCTAACTCCCTCTCTCTCCCTCTCTCTCTCTCTCCCTCTCTATCTCCCTCTCCCTCTCTCTCAATCTCCCTCTCTCCCTCTCTCTCTATCTCCTTCTCTCTATCTCCTTCTCCCTCTCTCCATCTCCCCCTCTCTCTCTATCTCCTTCTCCCTCTCTCCATCTCCCCATCTCTCTCTCTCTATCTCATTCTCTCTCCATCTCCCTCTCTCTCCCTCTCTCTCCATCTCCCTCTCTCTCTCCATCTCCATCCCTCTCTATCTCCCTCTCTCTATCTCCCTCCCTCCCTCTCTCTCTCTCTCTTCCTCCTCCCACCTCTAATTCACAGCCTGTCATCGTTCCGCAGGATATTTCAGTCTCATGGCTCCCAGGTTCTTCTCTCTCCTCCCTCTTTCCGTCTTTTACTGAAACAAAGTCTTATTTGATGTAGTCAAACACTGAGGAGAAATTAGCATTTTGGGAATAGCTCCCTCCCCGGTATTTGCTTTTCCATAGAATACCAAGACTTAGTCATATTGCTTTCAGCCTCTGTCCCACTATGGCCAAGCTTATCTTTTTTGTTCCCAGTATGGACTGCATGGTGATGACTCAGACCGGTAGAAAAGGCAAGATACTGAACATGCGCACCCCCCCACAGGAACTGGCGCTTGACCGAAAAAGGTGCCTGATCTGACGAAAGCCTTCGCCGGGCCAAACGTCACGCCCGTCTGATGAGTGAACAAAGCGCCTGACAGCAGCGTACCGTGCAAGGACATTTCCTTTCTTTTAATATGACTCGCCATCCCTCACTTCCATTGTTCCCAGTGAAGTGCGGACTGCCAAAGGAGGATTTAAAAGGTTGGAAGCGAAAGCCCGTCTAGACCTAAAGTGTCGCCCAAAAGCTGAAACGCAAGCGCAGGTGCACACCAGATACTCGACGTTCTAATTGCTTTGGCACCAGCTGATGCTTAGAGCCTCATCACTGGGGACACGTTCAAATGTCTGCTTTCTCCGCTCGAATACCTCCGGTCTGCTGGATGATGCGTCGCGACGGATTGTCAGTCGTACGCAATTGGGAATGAAAAGATAATAAAAGGACCTCGAAATGGAAGCCCCGCTAACAGTCATTCTTCTGAGATTACAGGTGTGACGGGTTTCAAAGAACTGGGCTCAAGTTGTTCAATGTCAGAGGACAAGCCAACAGCGAGGCCATCTTCTCCTGAAGTAAGTGGCATCCTCCTATAGCAGGAGCATTCTTGGCAGCCACGATCCCCCCCTGACACACAAATCGATTTTGTGAGCAAACTGTCAGCAGGTAGCTTGGATTTATCAGGGTTTAGTGTCTGGATTTGTTGTCTCCGTCTGTGTTTTTTGTCAATCACGTACAAGAGCCTTGCTAAAGGGCTTCGGGCCGAGAGACAATGGGCTGTGTGGAGAGAGAGGAGCGAGGACAATGCTCCAACCTTGAGCACGTTCTGGCCCTGCTGTCCTCCTCCCGCCGAGCCCCAGAGGAGCGTGGGTAAGTGGGTGGGGCGACCAGGGGAAGAGCTGGTCCCCATGGGGGGAGAGAAATCTGGGGCTGGAGGGGTCCGTTAAAGAGACCAACCCGCCCTGCCACCACGCACGCACGCACGCACACATGCACGCACACACACACACACACACACACACACACACACGTGATTAAACCACACTTTCAACTGATGGAACGGGGGAACAGTAAAATGAGTCTGAGCGAGTCTTTACAGAGACAAGTGAAAGAGGTAGACAGAAGAGAGAATCTTCTCGTGAAGTTTGATAAGAAGACATGAAGTGTTTGAAGGTTGCTCACACCCCTGCGGACATGTTTTTCCGCCGGAAGAATAGAAAGTGTGTGCAGAGAGAAAGAGACAAAGGTGGGTAGAAGAAAAAGAAAGAAGAGAGAGAGAGAGAGATGGTTCTAAGGAGAAGACTGTGTTCTAACGGCAATTCCCAGAAAGCGGGCGCCCTTTCCGAGGGAGGCCAGAGCGAGCAAACACACAACACCATCAAATATTAAACACAACCTTGGGACCATCTCTGACATAGGGTGTTACTCAGCAACTCTAATTTATACAATATTAAAGTGTGTGTGTGTGTGTGTGTGCGTGTGTGTGAGAGAGTGTTTCTGTCTGTGTGTAGGAAAACACAGTCAGGACTAATAGGTAGTCTGAGCGGTGCCTGGTCAATCCCACGGCTGAGTTTCCTGGAGAGAAAACAATTACATTCCTCTGCAATCTTTGAAAGTTTACGAGGAAAGACTATGGATCGCATCTTGAATATGTAGAAAATAAAAGCTGTGATTCAGAAAAAAAAATCGTTGCAATAATGAAAATTAATGAGCCTTTCAGAGCTCAGGAGCTGATTACCTCTTATGAGAGTGTGCTTGAATTGATATGCAGATGGAATAGCTCATTGGTTCACATTGGGAACATTGCTGCCTGTATTGATTCGGTGAGTATGAACCTGTGCTCATGCGTTACAAGACAAATATTGCTTTGTCTCACCTCAGTAACTTAGGTAACCACTTTGATTGATCTCTGCAAAGAGTCAATATCCTCACATACTGTAGCTGCCTGGTTACAGATAGATATTTGATGCTGTTTTTCTGCACTAACAATGTGTTTTCACTAACTGCGTGTGTGTCGATCAAGCAGTGAATCGTACGAGACAGAAAGTGCTTGTTCTCCATCTCAGTAAATTTCGTATTCATTAGTTAGCAAATATGTTCAACAAATTGATGCTGGTAACTTCAACAAAGGTCGACAAGAGTCAATCAGTAGAAAAGCAATACTGACTCTATAAGGACTCTTATTAATTCAGCATAAAATTATATTTGCTCAGGTGCCATTGGTAGAGATAGTCTATTGTAGTCCTTTGAACAAGGAAAACTCCTCTGAGGGCGGACTTCAGATCCGGCACCGGTGGTCCGTCCATCGGTGGGCTGGAGATGAGACACAGAGGGGGCCGGTCAAGTCTCCTGTGACCCGTGGCGACGTGGGGTCTGTAAGCGACGAGAGTCGTCTGACAACCTCGCTCCGTTTTAATGGAGTGCCCTCAGAAGTCGATGCGTTTTCCTTCCTCGCCGCCGCCGCCGCCGTGGATAAGCAAAGCAACACGTGACGGGGATCGATGTAGTGGGTGGCGGGCCGAGCACAAAAGATACATCAGCCCTGTTTACCCCGCGCCTCAGAACGGCGGCCATTACGCCGGGCGGGGGAGGGGTGAGACGCTGTACTTACGCTGCGACGCCTCAGGTGATATAATCTATGATAAAACGTCCGCCTTGGGCGGAGCAGGATAACTGATGGGGAGTGGGTTTTGGCTCCTCAGCTTGCCGCCGTTTGACAAATGTAGCTTCTTGGCTCACTCGAGGCCAGCTATTAGACTGTACATTGATTGTTTGAGAGGAGCTATTAGAGTGATGGGAAAGGAGCTGAGAACGTGATAGACTCAGGATGTGATGTGATTATATACGAAACCAAAATAAATCCAATCGGCTATTATCAGTCATCTTGAGGTGTGCACAGCACAGGAAGAAGAGGGCTCTTTAGGGAATAATATAGCAACACAATCGAGTCATCTTGTCGGGTCATATTGTACTGTAACTAGGGGAGGCGGGGCTAGGACCATATATACACCGACTGTATATTCATATACAATAGGGTTAGGCAGGAGCTTTCCTCTGGGTTTTTATAATCTCACAATACAGCAGATCCTCTCTACCCCCCCCACCCCCCCCCCCCCCCAGCTGTCAGGTTGAGCTGGGGGGCGGAGCCGTGGATCTGAGGGGGGTTGGGGGGTTGGGTGGGGTGGGGGGACAGCTTTGATGACAAAGTGGTATTATCTGCTTTGACACTGTTTAAGAGAAGCCATTTGTCCCTTCTAGCCTGTCACCCGTTCACACAGGCCCCACTACCACAGTAGTCTCTCTCTCTCTCTCTCTCTCTCGCTGTGTGTGTGTGTGTGTGTGTGTGCGCGTGTGTGTGTGTGCGTTAACCTAGGGAGAATGCCCAGAGGCGCCCAAAGCTTCCTCCTGTAATGTCATTCTCAAAGGGGATTCTGCTGTGCCAAGATCTCAGTAGGACTAGGGGACACGTTCAGAGAGAAGAAGAGAGAGAGAGAGAGAGAGAGAGAGAGAGAGAGAGAGAGAGAGAGGGCTGGAGGGAGTAGGGACCTTAAAGAGAGAGGGAGGGGGCGGAGAAGGGGAGGAAGAGGAGGAAGAGTACAGGGACGAGGGGTCAATACTCTTCACCCGTCTTTACAAGCGGCTCTTACGATCCTCCACGGCGAGCGCGGACTTGATCGATGCGCGTCGGCGGCCATTATACTCCACATTGAGATGCGCGACTCGCCCTAGTACACAACCTCCAGCTGCTAGCGCGAACAATCGCTCATTCCGGCGAGGCGGCCGGCACCGGGGAGATAATGCGCGCTGGCAAGACGCAGCTGCGGTTCATATGAGTGTCATTGATTTCACCGATGGGCCTGTGGGATATTTAGGCCCCCCGGGGAGAGAGCAGGGACAAGGGCAGCCGAGGACTCAGCTGGCCTCCGCGCACCCGACATTAATCATTCAAATGAGATAGAAAAGGTCCCGGACGCTCATCTGGCCACGGGGTCACTCCAACCCTTCCTGACGCTGTTGTCACAGAGCTGTGACTGGTGTGACAGGCACCCGCCTGATGGGGGGTGTGGGGGGGGGGCGTGGCCTCTCGTTCAGCCCGGCCTTCAAACCGGACGCGGTTTTTAATGTGTCTGGACCCGCCGTCGTTGGAGCCTTTCGGGTTCGTACGACGTGGAGAAATTATGCAAAGCGGCGAAAAAGTGCAAAAAGTGAAACTCTCCAGGGCAGGCCGAGATCGACTGTCTATTCAGTCGAACAAAACAACTTTGAGTTAAGGTTCCACTTGGGATTTTCTTTTGAGAAGCACTCCAAACACGCCGGAAGAGTTTCCCTGCTGTTTTGGCAGAAGTATGAAAGCTTGCGCATCCGCGCCAGAAAACAGAAAAGCCTTTAATATTGTTCGTCTGTCACTGTCGCTCTCTTTTTCTTTTACGGATAAAAGGGACATACTGTAATAACAAAAGTTTCAAAAGCCTCCTATTGGCGCTCAAAAGGTATAATTACATATATAAATAGACTTGAAAATAGAGAAAACACTGTCTACCTTTCTGAAAGGAACAGCAGGATCTAAGGGATTTATACTGACCGTGCTTGAGTTGGGAAAAGATGTCCCCATCAAACTTCAGCCACTTTATGTGTAGTAAGAAAGTTTTTCTTTATTCACCATGGATTGTGACTGGGTAGCTTTCTCCCCCCCCCCCACATTTTGACAGAGTAGCTATCACATTGCTTCTGCACACTACATCAAACAAGCACTCCGAAAAACAACTTTCACAAGAAGAAAAATAATTTCCCTGGTTGACAGTGGGATTGCATCAGCTTCTGTCTGATGCTAGCCATAACAGATCTGTCTGGCTCTTCAGAAAAAACCTTCCACATGAGAACGCTGCATCCCGGTTGACATCTTTGAGTCACGCATGGCGACGCTTCTCTGGGTACAGCCTGGTTCCTACCTGGTGGGATACGTAGGGTTCACTGTGTTCAGAGTTGCATCCTCTGAATCATCTCTTCTGTGCTGATTCTACATCCCTTTAAATCAGAATCAGAATCCCAATCAGGTTTATTATTGCCGAGTACTGGTAGGTTTTTTACGTATGTACAAGGGGAAATCAATCAATCAAAGCTTTATTTGTATAGCGCATTTCATACCCAGAGGCAACACAATGCGCTAAAAAAAGGCCTTCCTATGTTTCAAACACAACTTAGAGCCAGAAGGACAGTCTTACAGTAGCTCCAGAAGGATAATAACACAGCCATGTGTGCACACAAAGAAGCCCAGCCCTGCCACCAAATGGCGCGGGATTTGAACCTGCCCCCCCCCCCCCCACCCGAAACGACAACATATTCCGCAAAGCACGTCGGTACCACTGACCCAGAACGGCAAAGGCATTTCTGGAGCTGGAGCGACAGTGAAGAAATGCGATGCCCTTGTACAGCGTTAACTTAGCCATCTAGCACGCACAATGACAGCACTGTCATACATGGAAGAACCAGGGACATTCTCATTCTGTCTGGAACAACAAGCAGCTTCTCAGCACCTATCACACCATGTGTTATCTTCAATAGGACAGCCAGCCAGCAAGAGGATTTCCCAACTGATTATCAGACAAGATCTGTATTCTGTGAAATCCCAGATGATCTGTTGACCTTTTTGAGCCAGTCTACTGTCTGACTGGTTGATCACATACTGTAGAAAGCGAAAGACAATTCATTGCTTCAGTTTCCGGTACTACCTAAGGTGTTTCATGTGACTTACAGTATGTTTTCTTTGAACACAATTATTGACAAATATGGCCAAATTGTAATCACAACACACACACACACACAAACACACACACACACACACTATATTGCAAGAAGTGACCAATGTACAAATAATATTACTGTTTTTAAGCACAAAAAAGAATTAAAAGTATGTACTGTGTACTACAACAGAGGTATATATACTGTATGCACCAAGACAAAAGACGTGTTAAGTTAAAACATTATGGATAAAAAAAAACAAAATTAACAAAAAGTAGAACTTTTAGTTTTGCTTTAGTTCCTCAACTCTCTCTCATCCAGGTGAACAGCATAACAAAATAAAAGAGACAATCGATAATCAATAACATCTGTATAGTATCATAATCACGCTTACGTCAGTTTGCGAGCGTTACGTCTCTAGATGGGATCTTAGCGATTTCCTGCAAAAATTGCCACATGGGCTTAAGAGAGAACGAGGGAAATGATGTCGCTTGTCTAACGAGTCCAGCTGGCGCCCGAGCAGCTGGGTATGGACACCCCGTCGGGACACGCCCACGAGCCCTGATAGGTTGATCTGAGGCCAAGGGAAATGGGTGGCCCAAACTAGCGGGTGATTACACTAACAAAATGATTGCCTCATTAGCTAGACCCCCAGACTGATACCATTACATACGCACACACAGTCTCTCTCTCTCTCTCTCGCTCTCTCACACACACACACACACACACACACACACACACACACACACACACACACACACACACACACACAAACACACACACACACAAACACACACACACACCCTAGAGGGCGGCTTTGTGAGAAAGGGCAGCACTCAAAGGAAATACTGGCCATCAAACAAGCTCCATTCAATAGACTCATTAACACCCACATGAGGCCAATCTCTTCTCTTGAGAGGTGCTGCAGTTAGCCTGAGATGACAACCGGCACTGCATCACAACGCAAAACAAAAGCCTTCGCTAACAGCAGATCCCAAACTGGCTTCCCCTGAACCAGGCTAATGACGCCACTTAGCATCAGAGGCGGCCGCTCGGCTGGAGTACGCCGGAGCTCCTGGGTCCACAGTGGAGAAAAGCCTTTGTACCGTAGCTATCTGTGTCTCTATGCTAGCCAGTCCCTGCCCACTAGACCGACAACTGACCAGGGAGACAATGGTGTGTGTGTGTGGGTGGGGGGGGGGGGGGGGGGGGGCGAGGCAATAGATGCTGTATGCCACCCTCTCATCATCTGAATAACGTACAGTATGGAGTTTACGTGAGGACTGCATCTCGGGCCCACGCACTCATTACTGGCAAGTGATGTGACAATCCAAGTCCGCCGACGTGACAGAGCAAGTGACAGGCGCAGAATGCGTGCGCGCAGTG
This sequence comes from Borostomias antarcticus, assembly GCF_949987555.1. Taxonomy (NCBI): domain Eukaryota; kingdom Metazoa; phylum Chordata; class Actinopteri; order Stomiiformes; family Stomiidae; genus Borostomias; species Borostomias antarcticus. The sequence continues at coordinate 5,251,882 of NC_140236.1, forward strand.
TGGGCGTGAATGTGCAAAAGCAGTAGCGATATGGAATAGCTGAATTGGAGCGCGAGTTCTCGTGCTGGCTTGTCCCTCGGCTGTTTGCGAGTGCCGTTCGTGGCAGTTCTGCAGTGACTCAAAAGCAGGGGGACGCTATTCACGTCCCCGTATCCCACATCGTCACAGTCACCCAAACCTGTACCTTTTCCCTCACGACCACTTCGGAAACTCGCCTGTCACAGTAGGCTGTGCCACAAAGTGCATTTTACTCCCAGAATAGTACATATGGGGAAATATACTGGGCTGCTGCTAAAATGAACTGACAAAGCTGTTTCCCAGCAGGCCAAGTAAAAAAAAGCCCAGATATTAGTGTCTTATGACTCACCTTTCCGCAGAGAAAATTAACTTTGAGTGTATTGCTACTGTGTGTCAACAGTGCTTTTATTTTGTATGGCCTCCAGAGCAGTAATGGTTTGACACAGTGGTGGCCTGTGGACAGCTGACTCTTAAATCAAGCCACAGGGTTTCTCTGGGCTCAGTGCAGGGGCTAAGAAAGGGTGCCACAATAGAACGCGAGAAAGCAACGTTTTAAACGGGGCACTGATCCCCTCAGTTCTTCTACTCATCTATTCTTTTCCCTCCGATCTTAAACCCGATAACCTCGTCCGCAAAGACCTTCCGGCAGAATCCAGAACAACCCGTTATGTTTGACATCGTTTATTCCGACCCACTCAAATACTGGGAAACAGTACGGTATTGTACCAGGACAAATCACACCATACCGCGCTGAGACGCATTCTACACACGCACACACACGTGACAAGAGCGCGAGACGCGCCACTTTCTCTCCCCGAATCCCCATCAACACCCCTTCTCTCTTGGGTTCTGATTAATTAACAATTTCGGGGGCCTAATTATACATGGGGCCTCGGAATTGATTTTATTTAACCTTGATTTAACAAGCAGGTTCCCCTGAGAGGGTGGCAAAGCAGCTGGCGGAGCTGAAGATGACGACAAGAGGGAACAGGGGACATGATAACAACGGAACCCGCTATCAGCAGGCCACCCAATCTGGTGAGAAGAGGAGCTACCAATGAGACTGCAGAAACGGCGAGAGCAGGAAGTGAGGTCATTCGGTGTTTGCAGTGTACAAAGCCAACGCTTGGATGTGTAATCCTACGCTAATGCATGTGGTGGGCATACCGCGCTGTACAACTAATAAAGCTAATAAAACTAACACGTTTTGACGATGAGTGTATGTGCACCCCAACTGACGTTGCCAGGAACAGGTGCCAATTAGTCATTGCTACACAACGGTTGGCTCGTCATCAAAGCACCTCTCAGGTGGGGGGGTGATTTCATAGCCTCCAGACCAGTGGAATGGTTCAGATCTTGAGTCAAATCGGGATGATTCATCCAGGAAAAAGTCATCACAGTTGATGACAGCTGGCACAAAGTAATATTTGCTTTCGACGCTGTCTAGCCTTCACACACACGCACGCACGCACACGCACGCATGCACACACAAGCTCTCTCTCTTTCTCTCTCACACACACACAAACACACACTTGCCTGCAAGCTTACAAGCTATCATCAAACATGGTTTTGGTTGAGCCTTCTTAATATTTCATGTTGTTTATGGTCAGCTTTTAGATGGGAGAGACAGCAAGGGCTTCTCAGATCCCTCTCTATCATCACTCTAAAGATGCGTCCTGGAACAGACTGTGAAACCAACCATATAACAGTATAACAATACTGACAACCACAACCAGCCCTGACCCAGGGATACGAGGCCGCTAGACTAAAATCAACGTGTTAATAATATAAGAAATATGCTATTTTGTGATGTAGGCTATTTGTAATGATTGATAATACATGGATGTGAATGAAGTAGGTTATCTACTGAGCCAGTCTATCCGTGCCGGCAGCCTGGAGGACTTGTGGACTGAAGGCCTTAAAAGGCAGCAGGTGTCCCATACAGGGATGAGGCCAGGCACTGGGATGACCTGGCCTGGTTCTGGAATGTTCCAGCTACCCGTAGACCGAAAGAACACAGCCTCTCTGCCAGGGTATGGTCTAAGGTTGCTAGGCAACTACCCAAAGGTCTTGCAACTAAAAATGCCCGTCTAGCCCAGTAGCCGTGGTAGCATTAGCGTGAAGCTAAAAGTACATGCCGACAACCAGGGCTGTTTTTTGATGGCAGCAAAGCTTAGAAAGACAGCCGCAGGAAAATGGTAGGAGAAAACCGCTTGAAACGGCTTGATGTCTTGAGAAAGGTCATGTGAGACAGAAACGTCAACTTATACACACAAATAAATAAATAAATAAATAAATAAATATATTTAATGCAGAGGTGAACGGTGTGAGCGCGTTGATCTTTTTATTTTATTGGAGCAGGAGAAAACGCCCTGCCATTAAGGAAATAAGGAAAACGTGAAAAGGAAGCGTGGCATCACTTGTTTTTTTCTTTCCAGTCGATATTCTTTTGACCAAGTTTTGACCATCTACAGAAAAATGTCCTGTTCTAAGAAATGCCTGCATGACCAAATGAGACAGGGGGGAAATAGTTCATATTTCAGTCAGTAACTCTTGGAGCTTGCGACGACATTGAAAAGGTTTCAATGAAATAGCAAACTAGAACTTTGCGGTTTGCTTTACAAAGCAAACTCATACATTGATAACCCTGGGAAACCCAAGCTGGATTTTATGCCACAATTAAATTCAGAGTACCAGTGGTAGCCTAAGTTGTTCTGAGCCTTGATATTATTCACTTTGACATTTCCGCTGTTGGAAAAGGCGAAGGGCTCAATGCTTAACAGAGGAATGACGCAAGATATTAAAAAGAGGGTAATCCACAGAGCTGCATTAATTCTTTTATCTCCACATCAGAGCGCCATATCTGTCCACTCCGTTTCCAAAACAAGACTATGACAATTACGCAGTGACATCAAACAATAGAGGTGCATTACTTCCCTTTTATCTCTCCAATAACACCGCAAGCTTAATCTGCCGGATCAGCGTTATCTATCCTAATGACACTTCCCACCATAGTTCATGAAGACCGTATCAGGTTGAAGCCATCTGTCCATCTAATGTTCCATCCAGCCGGGTACGGTTGTAGTACAGTAAACGACATCCGCTTACATGTGACATAAGTCCCTTCGGCAGCGTCCCATCTGCTATCTGCTGTACTGTACAGAATGTGAAATTGCTCAGATTTCAAATCAAATCAAACTTTATTTGTATAGCGCATTTCATACACAGAGGCAACACAATGCGCTTTACAGAGAGCGATGGGAGGGTGGGCATAGGTCGCGCCCCTACATATTCCAAAGAGAAGCAAAAAAAAACAGTTTCACCCGACATTTCAGCAGACAACACCAAACACCAAAGACGTGGTTTAACGTGTCAAGGCGTTGCTCAGGCAGTCTAAAACTGACCACACAGTCCAATATGGATCCCGTGCTTAGTTTAGAATCTGGCCTTTTCAGGTGGAAGTCTTCTCTCAACAGTGGCTGGTTGCTACTAAGCTGCCCCCCCCCCCCCCCCCCTCGGGCGACTCTGAGCTCTAGTAGCCAGGTGTGTAACGCTGTGTTATTCGTTGGCCGTTACCTCCGCCCGCGCCCGTCCCCTCCGGCTCTGGCGCGACGCGTATCCACCGTGGCAGCCGGTCCATGGCGCTGTGCCGGGACCAGTGCTCCATCATCCCTCTTCCTGTCTCTCTCTCCGTCTCTCCCTGGCTCTCTCCTCCCTCCGATGCTGTTTGCTCAGCTGCTCCACTCTCTGACCGCATTTATCCCAGATGAGCGGCGTGGCTTACCCTGTTAATCTGTGTGTGTGTGTGTGTGTGTGTGTGTGTGTCCAGACTCAGCATCATCCATCCTGATTGGCTCTGATACTCCTATTCCTTTCCAGGACACACCCTTTTCTGACTGGGACATGTACGCGCGCTCACACACACACACACACACACACACACACACGCACAGTTTGGCATCCTCCCTCATGGCCACATTGGGATGGGAGCCACACTCTCAGGTCAGACGGTGTATGTGGAGGTCAATGTCATGATAACTCTGCCTGGGGGGGTTTTAGAACACCAGACACACAGCGCTTCTAACCCCGAACGGTGTCATATGTCGTTGTGATGACTTCTGGGGACCATGTAATGCTACTCACACACACACACACGCACACGCACACTCACACACACACACACACACACACTGCACCAGCTGACCACACAGTGAACCCAGAACCCAGCGGGGATTCCGATGACACAACCATCCCTGATGGTCAAGGACGTTGGCGGGGTGTTAAAAGGGGGGTGCATGCGTGTGTGTGTGTGTGTGTGTGTGTGTGTGTGTGTGTGTGTGCGTGAGTGTGTGGGGTACAATGGGGAAAGCATCAGGAGGAGAGACCCCCGCCACTCCTGTCTTGGGCAGAGCTGACAGCTGGCTAATGGTTAAGAGGCTGGATGGTTGGAGATGTGATGGAGCGTAATAAGCAGAGGGGCTGCTGTGGGAGTGGTCCAATTGACCCCGGAGACGGCAGAATCTCCATCAGGTCACACACAGGTCAACCATAGGCCACAGACAATGCAGAGAAATATAAGTGGCCTCACAGACAATTCTTCTGGGCGTTAAATATGGGGGGAGCGCAAAATATGTCATGTCTACCAAAATGGAGCTGTGGATTAACCCGGCGATTACCGCTAGTTGCCGTCTCACTTTTCGTTTTCCGAGCCAGACCGGGTACCGGCCCACATCCCACGACCTCTGACCTGCGGCTCGATTGGTTGGCGCCTCCCTCGCCTGGCACTAAGCAGCTTTTTGTGCGTGTGTGTGCGCGCGCGTGTGTGTGTTTGCGTCCAAACTTGATCCATAAAAAACGGTCCGCTCCACAGAAGTCCCAAGTATATAATCGCACAATGAGCCCCGGCCATTTTCCCCGTCCCACGTCCTCCCGCTAGCGCCAGACGGAAAGCCCCCCGAGACCAGGTCAATACGCCGGGTCTCCAGCCGCCACCTCGGACGCGCAGCAAAGTGAAACAAATAGCCCCTCTCTCACGCCTCTTAGGAGGTACTTTAGAGGCGCTACCGAGATTTACACTGGGGAGGGATGGACGGGAACACCGAGCAGCTTTGAGCCTAAGTGCTTGCTTTATTTTTCTTGGCGCTGGGTATTTCGGAGCTATCCATCATGGCTGCCAAGGCGAGGTATGATAGGAGTGATTCTCTCGCAGACGGACTCTTTGGGCGAGCGGAGGGCAGTGTAGACAGGGCAGTGAGGCGGGGAGAAAAGTACCGCCTCACTGGAAGACTGTTTATGAGGGTTCGAGGCGAGTTGATGGGAGAACAAACATGCTCTGCATGCTAGCGTACTCGGCTAGACTACCGAGAGAGATTTCCTCATAGGACACCATTGTTCAGTGAACATTGAACAGTGAAGAATCTGGCCAGATAAAAACTTTAAGAAAATAAAAGGCTTTAATTGAAAGTTGTTCGTTAAAGGTTCAGCTTTGAAGCCAAGTTGTGTGACTGGGGACAAAACACTAAATCTTTTCTATAGACGCTGCCCAGCAGCTTTTAATGATCATGAATTAAGATAGTTGGGGGCAGACACATTATTGCGCTCTGTTCATCAAGCTAACTTTCCACATTAGGAAGTCGAATTAGTTTTCCGCAAGATCGGATCCGCCCGGCAATTATAGGATAAGAAACGTTTCAAAAGACTCTTGGTTTGAAAGCTGGTGGGGGAATGAAAGGTTTTGGGCTAGTGAGTATTTCCCCGACTTGAATATATACAGTACAAAAGACACGGCCAAAATAATTATTCTTCAAGTGTCTCTCCCTTTGACAATGAAGAGTGGGTGTGCATAAAGCACGATTAGTAAGATTAAGAGCAATTGCTGTGTCGATGTGGGAGAGGAATCCGGCGAATTTGCATAGGGAAAGGGCTCAAGACTGGCACAGCGCCCTTTTCAGCTTCCTCCGTTCCTCCCTCTGTCTCCCTCTCCCCTCCCTGTCTTCCTCTCCTCTCTGTCTCTCTCTCCCCTCTCTGTCTCCCTCTCTCCTCTCTGTCTCCCTCTCCCCTCTCTGTCTCTCTCTCCTCCCTGTCTCTCTCTCTCCTCTCTGTCTCCCTCGTCCCTCTCTGTCTCCCTCTCTGTCTCCCTCTCTCCTCTCTGTCTCCCTCTCCCCCCTCTGTCTCCCTCTCCTCTCTGTCTCCCTCTCCTCCCCGTCTCTCTCTCTCCTCTCTGTCTCCCTCTCTCCTCTCTGTCTCCCTCTCCTCCCTGTCTCTCTCTCTCCTCTCTGTCTCCCTCTCTCCTCTCTGTCTCCCTCTCTCCTCTCTGTCTCCCTCTCTCCTCTCTGTCTCCCTCTCTCCTCTCTGTCTCCCTCTCCCCTCTCTGTCTCCCTCTCTGTCTCTCTCTCCTCCCTGTCTCCCTCTCTCCTCTCTGTCTCCCTCTCCCCTCTCTGTCTCCCTCTCTCCTCTCTGTCTCTCTCTCCTCCCTGTCTCCCTCTCTCCTCTCTGTCTCCCTCTCCTCCCCGTCTCTCTCTCTCCTCTCTGTCTCCCTCTCTCCTCTCTGTCTCCCTCTCCTCCCTGTCTCTCTCTCTCCTCTCTGTCTCCCTCTCTCCTCTCTGTCTCCCTCTCTCCTCTGTCTCCCTCTCTCCTCTCTGTCTCCCTCTCTCCTCTCTGTCTCCCTCTCTCCTCTCTGTCTCCCTCTCCCCTCTCTGTCTCCCTCTCTCCTCTCTGTCTCCCTCTCTGTCTCCCTCTCTCCTCTGTCTCCCTCTCTCCTCTCTTGTCTCCCTCTCTGTCTCCCTCTCCCCTCTCTGTCTCCCTCGTCCCTCCCTCTCTCCTCTCTGTCTCCCTCTCTCCTCTCTCCTCTCTGTCTCCCTCTCTCCTCTCTGTCTCCCTCTCTCTCTCCCCTCTCCGTCTCTCTCTCCTCTCTGTCTCCCTCTCTCCTCTCCCAGCACCTTCCTCCAATCTCTCCTCCTCTCCTGCAGCTGCACTGCAGATTGCAGTTAAACTCCGAAGCCCCTCTCGTCTCACAGAGCAAATATTCATCTGAGCTGATTTACAGAACACCTCAGCCCCAATAAAGAGTTGGCACGACATGCTACCCAGGGCATTCTGGCAGGGGCCAACATGCACTACATACTCACCATTACTATTAGCTAGCTACAGTACATAAACATAACATCATACAGTTTCAGTTGGCAAAAGGAGAAACTCTTCACAGTCCTCTCGAGGTCTGAATTAGGAGCCAGCCACTCCATCTCCATCATCTATCCTACCAAACCCAAATTGTCTTTCGGAGAAAATGTAGCCTGCACAAGCCATTAACTATAAAAAACAAAACAAGAGATACCGTGCCAACTCTCACACTATGAAGGAGGGACCATTGAACTAGAATAACAACTGGAGGAGAGAGACTGTGAATTAGTATTTGGACTGACAAAGCTTAGAGACACAAATGAGCAGACGTAGTAGCTTTGTTCCCTCGTCTAGAGTTGAAACATTAATAATTAAAACGAACAATAAAGGGAAGCAGCCTGGAGGGGTAGGGGAGCAGCACACTAAGGATAAGCAGCTGCGGGAGGACAGAGGGCATTTACCACAACAGGTCCTCAGAAAAACAAACACATAAAGTACAAGTGTTGAGCACTGCGGCTTACAGTAGCGCGCGTACGAGTTAAGACTGCGGGATGATATACCGACTAATTTAACCGCGGTTCGGGGGGGGGGGGGGGGGGGGGGCAGAGAGAAGCTAGCACAGTTCACCTCAGGACAAGGAAACCGTTCAGAACAGAGGGGAGAGGAGGAGGAGGAGGAGGGGAGAAGAAAGAGAAGAAAGGGGGAGAGTTCACAGGGAGGGCGGCCCGCTGTAGCAGGCCTGCTAACCTTTGCTGGAAGAGCGAATAAACGCTGAAAGAATCTACGTAAAAAGGCCGCCAGCCTTCCTGGACATTCTCATGAGGCCGAGGCCGGGCTCTTGGCGTTGGTGGCTGGGGCTGAAATAGACTCCAGACATGCTCACCGTGACTTTGTTTACTCTGACCGCGGCCTTCTGGGGGAAGGGACGGCCGTCGGAGTCACCCCGTCTCCATGGAGACCGTGTACTTTTGGCGAGGGACTTTGGGAGGCTCGTTACCGGACGAGGAAACTGTTATTGTTTCACGTCACAGCGTCGTAAGGACAAATGCTAGAGATAGAGAGGGAGAGAGAGAGAGAGAGAGAGGGGGGGGGGGGGTTATGGAGGGAAAGAGAGACAGAGGGAGGGAGAGAGAGGGAGGGAGAGAGCTGTGGAGGGAGAGAGGGAATGGGGAGGGAGAGAGGGAGAGAGAGGGAGGAGGACAGGAGGAGAATGGGGCAGGGAGACTCAGGGAGATATTGAAATAGGGAGAGGAGAGGTGGAAAGAGAGAAGGAGAGAGAAACAGGCTAAAGAGAGAGAGAGAGAGGGGGAGAAATGTCTGCAGGGGATGCTTTTAAATGTCAGCCATGCACAGTGTTTCACAAGGGCAACCGTAGCAGTAATGGCTCGTTTTGAGTCTAGCTATCAGGAGAGGAGGTAGAGAGGGAGCGTGAAGTACCAGGGTCAAAGTTCAGGCACTGCCGTGAAGTGTGACACTCTTCAACTGCTTTGGATTCTCAATACCCGACTGGCAACCAGAGCACCGGCCGAGCAAGAACCAAACATCTTTCCCTCCATCTAGAAGCGTTCAGGCAACGTGCACATTGCTTAAACTCTCTAACCCAAAAGTGGTTTCCTTTTACAAATTCCTTCATCCTTTGATTCTGATCTAAAAGACGCCGACAGGCTTCCGAGGCCTTTACCCCCGTAGCTGATACGACTTTGAGGCGACTGTCTTGGGTTGTAACCCCACAACAGAAAAGAGGAGTGTGATAAAGAAGAAAAAAAGATAGAAGAAGAGCGTGGTAGCACTGTTGAAGTGGAGGCCAAAGGGGGGGGGGGCAGGCGAGTGTTCGCCGCTGATGCAAACCAGCCAGAGACGGCCTGGAGTCTGGCTAATGGAGCAGAAAATAGAGGAATCACATGAAGGGCCTTTCGATCTCTTTCCTAATCACAGTCAGGATTGCGCAGCCAAGAGGTGGAGGAGTGTGAGAGGATAGAGAGAGAGAAGAGTAGAGAAGGTAAGAGGGCTCTCGCACCAAAGAAGATGTTTGTGGTCACGGAGAGAGGTCTAAGCACGCGCACATGAGCAGGCGCTCGCACGCGCGCACACACACACACCTCTCGTTATCTCAGTATACCCTAATCATCGACAACACCTCTCTGATGGTATCAGCAGGGCTAGGCTATTAGCGTCGTCATTAGCCGGCTGGCTGGTATTGCCGCCGTGTGCGCCTCTCTGTATCAGACGCCCAAGTGGACAGCTACCGTTTAGCGTGTCCCTCCTCAGGGGCCCCTCGTACCCGCCTCCCCTCCTCCGACTCTCTACCCAGAGGGGCTTTGGGCTCCGCGCTCGCGTCTGATCTATTTCTGGGCCCTCACGGCCTCTCCTCTCATCAGCCCTCCTCATCTCGGCCCGCCGCGGTGACCTCCGCGGAATCCTAATGAGGGAAGAAAACTCCCAAACTCCCCCTTCGCTACGGGGGCCCCTTCGGCTATGGCGGCCCTGCCGCCGCCACCGCCTCTCGCATCCAAGTATCTGCTATCGGCCCCTCGTCCGCAGTCGTGGAAGTTTTGATTAGCGCTCGCTACGCTTACCGCTTATATTGTAGCCCACACAGTAGCATTAGCCTCAGAAGAGAAACAATTAAACCCCGGCTTGATTGAAAGCTCTCAAATCGCTGCCGCTTCCCTCTTGTCGGGCTGTTAACATCTCTAAGGCTCAGAGAAGGGGTAGGCTACTGTTCTGAGGCGTGCGGGCGGAAGCTTTGATGCTGTTATCGTTCCTCCGTGATAATTGCATTTTGGGATTGGAGGCTGCGGCGTGAAAAGCTGCCGTTAATCCCGAACCGTGTCCTCTGTCCTGAGCTGGAGCCCAGAAATGACACAGGATTTAGGCTTTGGGAGACACTGTAGCTGGGCTTATGGTGGTGCAGGTTACTTTGGTTGTTTTGCTGTGATAAGTTATCCAATTTGTTTAATACCCTGATAATTGCAATTTAGCTCAAAATCTGGATCTACTGTAAATCGTTTGGATAAACATTTAGTGAGACTACTTGTTTTAGATCATCATATATTTTGGGCAGACTTTCAAACCAAAACATAACAAACCAAAACATAATGTGCCATTGATATCTCAAACACAATGTACATCCCTGAACTTTTATTTTGACTGTGTCAACCTTCAAGAAAAAAAAACATGGCTTGTGCCTGAACTGGAAATAATTGAGCTTCAACTCTGCATCTTTTTGTGCAAAGCGTTCAAGCAGGACTGACGTTTGTGAATATACTGTACTGTACTGGCCTCCGAACAACAAAATTGTGTGTGTGTGTGTGTGTGTGTGTGTGTACACATCAAAAATCTCTCTGACATACAGTGTGGTCACTGAACGAATGAGCAAAACTCGACATTGAATGTCTGACTCTGCCTCTGACCGGCCTGCAGTAGCTAGCTTTCCTCAACAGGCCACTTTCTGCTTGAGTGGAACATTGTGAGAGGCCGGCACAGTAGCTCGGCTACGTCTGGTCTAAATACAGCCGTCTCTGAGGGGCAACGCTGGACCACAGTGACTTGACCAATGACGGCTCCGGCGCTAATAACCGAAATCGCATTCAAACCCATTTACCACAGATGGTTTCACTGTGGACAACGGCACGTTAAGTGTGAAATTACATCATCAAATACATAATGGAATATGGCTTGACTGGAGAACACGGTTATTGTTTTTCATTTGTGGTTTCCCCATGGATTCCCCAGACTTTTCTTATTCACACAAACCACAAAAGATGGTGGCACTGCTCCAGAAACCACAGCTAAAACAGAAGGTTTCAACCCACTGCAGGGGCTCACACCAACACAGAGCAATATCAGAATGGTTAATAAAACTCAACACGGTGTTGAGAGTCAGATGCTGTTCAGGCCCACCTGTCTCTCCTGAGAGAGACGGCTAGTCTGTGAAAAAGATAGTCTCTCTTTAAGCCGAGGCTTTCTATCTGCCCTCGCTACGTCTGCGAAGGGAAATTGATCGAATTACAAGCTGTGGATTTTCGTATCAGCGTGGGGTTTAACGGTGGATCGCGATCAGTCATTGACCGGAGGTAGCGGCGCGGGGCGAGGTTTGCGTGAGAGGTCGGAGAAAGGATCGGAGTAATGCCGCCGAGACTTTGTAGGCTGATCTGAAGGATTTGTAACGGAGCTCACGGCTTTAGATCCAGATAATCAAAAGCGAACGTGGGCGGAGCAACACAAAAACATGTCGACGGAGGGGGCAAACGCGCTAACGTACGTACACACAGTATCCTCATCGTCGGAACGGAACGCGGCGCCAGAGACAGAGGGAGGTTGAGAGCGGGAAGCGGCAGCCCGGTGGAAGTTAGGTCCTCAACTTAATGAGTGTTTTCCACAACGGATACATTCCCCCAAGTATCTCCTCAGCCATATGGGCTGGATGGTATGTGCATTCTTCCTGCCTAATAGCCCCGTGGATCCTGACAGTGAGAGGACGAGGCGTCATGCTTTATGTGCTGCCCCAGGATTCAATCCCCTCCACAGCCAGCCCACGTCAATTAACAGAGCTGAGGATTCCTTCTCCCTGCTGCTAGGAGATGGATGGATGGTGCACTGCACCATCAGGCCTAGCAAATTACCCTGCGAGTGTCTCCCCCTATGGTGTGTGTGTGCGTGTGTGTGTTTGTGTGTGCGTGCGTAGAGCGATGTAGTTTACCCTCTACAAGGCCTTGAGGGGTGTGTTTTGAGAAGGGGTGTGTTTGTGTGTGCGTGTGTGTGTGTGTGTGTGTGTGTGTGCGCGTGTGTGCGTGTGTGTGTGTGTCTTGGGAGTTATACATCTGGCTGATTCCTCAAGCCTCCAGGTCCACTTTAACCTTATAAAACCTAAGTAATAGGTCTGGAGTCTCTGCTGCCCACACAGATACACTCAGACGTTCCACATAAGAGCAAAGTGATGCATCACTCCTCCTTGTCCTCCATGTTCTTCTCCTTTCCACCTCCTTCTCTCCGATGACCTCCGATGATCCGGTACAAGATGCTCAATTTAAATTGTTCCCCTAGTCCTCCCTCTACTTCAGAGGCACATATGGAAGGATGCACGTGGATTTGAAAACCTATTGCTCTTTCTTGCTTTTTGATAAGCTAGCTTGAACATTGACCACATTGCTAGCTTCTGCGTTTCTGATCCGTAAAGTTGCTAGGGGGGGATTTGGCATTCAGCCAGCGTGGATCCCCCCCCCCCCTCCCCCTAACTGCTCCCAAGCGTGCTTCCATCTCAGGTCTTCCTGGAGGAAAACATGTTTCCTCATCCTGCAGGCTGTCAGCCTACTGTACACTTCCCTTGACTGAGGAAAGAGAGAGAGAGAGAGAGAGAGAGAGAGAGAGAGAGACAGAGGTGGAGACAGAGAGAGACTGGCACGGAGGGAGGCTGGTCTCTCTCTTTTCCTCATATCTCTCCCTTCTCCCTTGAGCTCTTTCTGAACTCGCCATGTTTTGGGGTTAGAGGGAGTCTCTCTCGCTCAGGAGAGGCACTCCGCCATCAGGCCGACTGCCCTAGTCTCAGGCGTATATGAGGCGCTAGAAGTAAAAAAAAAAGAAAGACGCACAATTTCTTAAGTGCTGCCATCGATATGATAAATGTGCGGCATCCATCTTAGGTCCCGGCCACACCAGTCTCTTGTGTTTTTCTACGTCGGCCAATTTCAGTTCCTTCTCAATGGAAACCATCCGTTGAACCGTGGAACGATTTTTTCCCCTCCTTGCTGGATGAAAGAGTTCGGAAGAGTCGAATGGAGGGAGATGAGTGAGAGCGACGGTCCAAAAATCAACCGCATTCTACATTATTCTATACAAATGAAAGCAGGACAGGACATGTGAAGGCGTTCTATTTTTCGGGCCTGTTTTTCGAAATGTCCAGTGTGGCAGGGGACTTATGATATGGAAAGTGAGTTTATCCGTGCTCTGGGCTTGAAGGCATCACTGAGGATTATGCAGGACTTTATTAGTGATCACGGATAAACAATGTTGCCCAGAAAAATCGACTCACTTTGGATACAAGCATCTGCTAAATGACAGGTATAACCCAATCAAATACGCCTCACATACTGTATATCATTTCAGATTATGCAGGGTCATCCTCGTACTGAAGATCAGATCTGCAGATGATACAGAGATGATCAAAATCAAAGACAAAGTTACATGTGGTAACTGAATATTTGTAAGCCCTTAAAACAAAGAGCACACCTGCCTTTTGTGATGCCCTTCATCAGATCGCATGTCTATAGCAACCAACTTCATTACCCATGATTCATTTTCAATAGCTGCTCTTCCCTAACAACTCTGGTTACTCCCTGGTATATCAAAGCTGCACTGAGAAGAAAGGAGTAGATGGACATCAAAACATAACACTAACCTCCAGGCATGGTTCTGAGGTAATAACTGGTACTAACCTCCATGGTTCTGCTGTAATAACTGGTACTCGTCTCCAGGTATGGTTCTGAGGTAATACCTGGTACTAAGCTCTATGGTTCTGCTGTAATAACTGGTACTCGTTTCCAGGTATGGTTCTGAGGTAATACCTGGTACTAAGCTCTATGGTTCTGCTGTAATAACTGGTACTCGTTTCCAGGTATGGTTCTGAGGTAATACCTGGTACTAAGCTCTATGGTTCTGCTGTAATAACTGGTACTCGTTTCCAGGTATGGTTCTGAGGTAATACCTGGTACTAAGCTCTATGGTTCTGCTGTAATAACTGGTACTCGTCTCCAGGCATGGGTTCTGAGGTAATACCTGGTACTAACCTCCATGGTTCTGCTGTAATAACTGGTACTCGTCTCCAGGCATGGGTTCTGAGGTAATAACTGGTACTAACCTCGATGCATGGTTCTTGAGGTAGTGACTGGTACAACAAGTTTATCACCGGTATCAAACAGAGTGATCCCAAACGGCTCCTCCAAACTGCCAATACTCCCAATACCTCACTTCCTGAGGTAATGGAATGGAATGCTGAATGCAGCCTCTAATTGCCTCTTAAGTACCACATTATTATCTTTTAAAGCAAAGACAGGCAATATTTTAACGTCTGGAAACCACACTACCGCGGTGCATGTAAATAAAGTGTGAAAAGAAGAAGTACCAGTGGTTTAGTGTCCTAGTTTTCCTACCAGCTGCTGCTTGCTACGCAGTATCTCTTGCTGGCTTGTGAGGAGAGTGTCTGACATCACTGAAATTTGATGGGGGGACCAGCATCAGTAAAGGTTTTGTAGACGTTTCATTGGTATCAGACATTTGAGCGTATACAGCTAGCTAGTGAAACGAGTGGCATGCTAGACAGCAGCAGAGCACAGCCAGAGCTTATACAGCTACTGTAGCTAGTTCATGCAAGACATGAACGTGACTTAGCCCGTCTCATCAGCGCGCGAGTATGTGTGTGTGTGTTGTCTCTGCGTGAATGGTGCCTCCCTCCATCAGAGTGTCACCAGGGCTTTAATAACACCCACAATTCCTCTCTTCCCCCCCCCCTTCTCCCCCCAATTGCTTCCCCTCATCATGTCTGTCCTGTTCATATGTCAGCCACACACTGGCACCGCCTGGCCACACACTGGCACTGCCTGGCCACACACTGGCACCGCCTGGCCACACACTGGCACCGCCTGGCCACACACCATCCAAGCTGCTGGAGGATTTAAGCATGGATTTTTTTAGTCTGGCACTCGGCAGGGCTGGCACACGCCTATCCTGCGAGGGCTCCCTCCCGTTCCGCCGCGGTCCCGTCCTCCCCCCGCTGCGCCCATCCAGCGGGAGCCGTTGGCACCCGATGGCGGTACCCACCTGCCGCCGCGGCCCTGCCCGTTCTGGGTGCCCAACGCGCCCGGCGCCAGCTGGCCCGCCAGCCGGCCCCGGAGATGGATGGACAACAGTGGATGAGAACGCTCGCTCAGTCCTAACAGCCAGGCCCGGCTGACTAACTAAACCAAACACTGCCAGAGAGTGTTTACGTGTTTGGTGTGTGTGTGTGTGTGTGTGTGTGTGTGTGTGTGTGTGTGTGTGTGTGTGTGTGTGTGTGTGTGTGTGTGTGTGTGTGTGTGTGTGTGTGTGTGTGTGTGTGTGTGTGTGTGTGTGTGTGTGTGTGTGTGTGTGTGTGCTAGACAGAGAGAGAGAGAGAGAGAGAGAGAGGATAAGCTTGCACAAAAGCCAAAAGAAACATTTTCCCCAAATCTGTCTTCTCAACTGAAAATCAAGTATTTTGCTTTTGAAGAGTGGAAGACAAGCATGAGTGATTTATTCAGGAAGCAACTTCCCATACATAAACAGGAAGCTCTGCCAAGAACACTGCCTGCCTGAACTTGGGCCCCTCACTGCCACCTCCCACCCTTTCTCTTCAAAATGTTGAGGTCATGTTAAGGTCATTCTCTTGGACTAGACTCAACACTGTCTAAGAGGTGTTTTATGGGAAGCATTCCAGACAAGCCTTTACAAAGACTCAGACAGGGTGAGAGGAGTTGAGCATAAGCATGGCCAGAAAAAGAGTGTCTTCTAAGTAGCTCAGATCATTGTGAACACACAATGTGCGGTCGGGAAGTCGATCGTATCAAACGGCATGCTGTTTTTCTACCGTTCAAAGTACGCCTTTCAAACAGCTAGACAGAAACATTACCCTGTCGTCTCAAGAGTAGCCCTTTAAACAGACCGTGTCATGTAGTCGATTTGTGGAGGCGGGCCCTGGAAAATATTCCTCTTCGCCCCAATACAGTGGAGAACCCCCTCGGTGGTCCTGTCAGACTGGTGGAAGCCGGCTGACACATGAGTAGCGGAAGTCCTATAAGGGCGCCGGTTGGCGCTCACGCTCGTTCCGTCAGCTCCCGAAGGGAACCGGTGGACAGTGGATGAGGGAGAGCTGATGACCGACCGGCACTTGCCTTCCACATGCCTCAAGGCCGGGCCCGGCCTCCTAGCGGGAATTCCACTAGCCTTCTTATGCCCAAAAATACCCCGTCTACTTGGGTTACACACCACGTACCCCCCGACTGGGATCCTAAATTACCACCCCGGTCTAAGACGAGCAGCCCAGCAAGAGGACACGGGCCACCGGGCTGAAAGAGCCACTAGGACAAGTCACAGACGGAACAGAAAATGTTCAGTGCAAGTGAGAGAATAGCCATGTGTAGAGTCTAGAGTACATGATACACGCCATGCAAAACACAACTCCTGGACTGCACTGAAAGACATCTTTACCCCCCAAAAAACCACAAGATGGCCAGTATGATCACCTACAGTACATGATAAAGCCTCCCACCGCGCTACCCACACGTCCGTCCCATCTCTCTCTCAGAAGCGCTGTACACAGATGTCTCAGAGACTGAGGGGGGGAAATAAGGCGAGCGTCAGAAATCGCATCCTTTCAGCCGGAGCGGCAGAAGCGAGAGGCGGCGAGAAAAAAATGCCATTCCGTCAGCGCGCCACGCCGCCAGGTCTGCTCGCCGCGCCTAGCGGTGAATAATTGCTGTGGTGACAAAAACCCCCGGGGCCCTGCTGCAGACCGCCGAGGGGGGCTGGCACGCGCTCTCCCACGCGACCGCAGCCCATCCGAAGGCTCTGCGCTGCCTCTGGAGGGGGCGTACCAGACCGGTTCAATAGTGGTCTAACAGCGTGGAATAGCCCCCCTCTCCCTGTCCGCCCTCCTTCAAGACCTCGGCTGAGGGTAGGGGAACAGACTACGCCAACGCGGCGCTCTGAACCTGTACCCTGCGCCGGGGGGGCGGGTTTAGTCATTTTGGGGCCCAAGGCAGACACAGACATGGGGCCCTAAACATCCCTCGTTCTCCACCCTATGAACGTCTCTACTGGTGTTTTTACTGGTTGGATCAGGGGTCTGCAGCCTGCGGCTCTTCAGCCCCTCTCTACTGAGCCCTTGGCTTTGACAAGAATTATATGGAAATGAATAACTAAATGAATCCATTACTATTAAATACATGTATTTATTACTAAAAATAAATGGTCGTGTTGGCATTCAAGTTAACTAACTAGCTAGATAGCAGCAGACAGGCTAGTCCAGCACAAATTGGTGCATAGAAATTCTCCAGAATGCAGGAAATTAAGTGTTCAACGCTCGAAATCTCCTGGGGAACAACGGCCAGACGGCTCACCCCGCCTTCGAAGACCCCCTTGACCCCCTTGACCCCCTTTCTCCTTTTTCAGCATCGCTGGGGTAACATCAGCTTACTTGCTTCAGTTTTGAAATAGTAATGGAATAGTACAATGTAGTGACTGGGGGGGGGGGGGGGGCGCTGACTGAGACACTCATGAATTAGACATTCTGGCACCATTTAGCATATGGATTTTTAGAAAGGAATAGTTATTAGTAATATAAATATTAAAATAATTCGTAACTACAGGTTTATGAGGTGGGGTAAGTGAGGAGCACGTCAGAGGTGTTGTTGCTAGCACAAAACTGAAGCTAGTGTTGAAACTGGGCCATTTAGCAAATGTATTAACTGGAGGCCATCGGAAAAATGAATGAAGTGGCTTATTGTATTAATACAAGCAATGCTCCACAGTTAATTAAGCCCTTTCATCAAATTAATGAGCATTTTAGTCATGGTTCTCAGTGGTTTGTCTGGAGATACATTATCCGGTATAATGGCTTGGCAAACTTGCCCCATTGACTGATAGCCTCATAGTCCTTCAAATGACTTTCTCTGGAAAAAAGTGACTTTTGTATTTGACGGGGCTGTTTCGATGCCTCCTGGCCATGTCACAGAACTGTTGTACAATTTTTTTTTAAACATTTATTTCAGACACCTTGGTTTCACATGGCTAGCGCTCGCTAGGCAGTCGCAGCTCCGCTGTAATGGCAGCGGAATATGTGCAATGTCACTGACTACCAAGCACAGGAGTACAGACCATCTGCCACCGCAAAGAAGAGACCATTAGCATTGGCTTTTACACCAAGCAGCTGAAGGACAGAGGGCAAACCACATCTACATACTGTACTGGAGAGCGATAAACATCATTAACATACACTGTACAGCCCATACACACACACACACACACACACACACACACACACACACACACACACACACACACACACACACACACCTGGGACCTAGCTGACCCCCAACACACTGAAAACAACACAAATACCATCTCCGTGACCAGTCTGGGACATGAGTCTAAAGTGTGTGTGTGTGTGTGTGTGTGTGTGAGTGTGTGTATTTGTTTGTTGTGTGTGTAGTGCTTCCATGCACAGGGCGATGTGATGCGCCAGTGCAGTAGTATGCTCGCCATCTCAAGATGCTGGAGGCGTTTCACGTAAGGTGCCTCCAACGCATCTTACAGGTGACGTGGCCGGATCGTTGTTCCACACGCTGTGGTCCTTCAGCCAACCAGCTGCAGGAGCATAGAGGTCACCGTCATGCTTCACCAACTCAGATGGCTCGGCCATGTCACCAGAATGCCACCCAGCCGCCTCCCGCGCAAAACCCTGTATGGCCAGCTCCACCTAGGCCGTCGCTCTGCAGGGGGCCAGAAGAAGAGGCTGAAAGACCAGCTCAAGACCCTCCTGAAGACGTGTGAGATACAGCCTGCTGCCATGGAAGCTGCTGACGCAGATCCTTCCTCCTGGCGTGGATTCTGTCACGAAGGAGCAGAGCTGGCAGAGGAGAACAGAGGAAAACACCATCTGGCAAAAAGAGAGAGGAGAAAGGCGGCCATGTCTACACCTGCCCCATCGGGTCAGGCCTTCACTCTCCCTGTCTGTGGCAGACAGTGTGCATCACACATCGGACTGTACAGTCACCAAAGAACCCGCAAACCAGTAGCAGAAGTCATCATCGGTCACGATGGTCTACCATAAGCAAGTAAAGTAAGCAAGTGTGTGTTTGTTCTTGCTAAGCTGGTGACGATGGACTGAACACAGTGCAGGGCAGGTGTGCCCCAGCCTGCTGGTAGCTGGTGTTAGTAGAGAGGCCGCTCTCTCTCTCCTCAGCCTGTGTGGATAACTGGGACAGTAAGATACAGTGTGGACAAAAGGTCTGTGTCTCACAGCATTGGAAATGCATCCTCAGTAACTAAGCATATGGCTCACAAACACCTACGAACTCAGCGGATATGCCTGGTCACAGTTCATGCTGTGCTGTAAACAACAACAACAGCAACAACAACAACGTGAGGGTAGGAGAGTGATTGTATGAATATGTAAATCGGTGACATTTAATTTCACTGTCACAGTTGAACGTGATATTTCATAAACCTAACAATTCCACATTTAATCCACATGCACCTCTTTAATTCCATTAATTATGCATTCATGAATTTCCTCTCCACTGCAGGTTAACAGGCCTGGCCTCAGGCATTCTGTTTGCATTTTGAACGGCGCGGTTTAAGACCGTTTTCAAGGGCATCCCATTTGGTTCAAAATGTTATTAGATAATGGCCATAAAGTTCTCAATAAATGTGAACCCTGAGGGCCAAATCACTCATGTGTACAGGTCGTTAAGTTCACTACTGTAACAGCAAAACTGAAACACACACTATCACCCCCCCCGACTTACTTGATGTGCATCAACACACACACACACACACACACACACACACACACACACACACACACACACCCACACACACACACAGAAATACAAAAAAATACTGTTGACATTTAAATAGTTCAGAAAAAATGCATTTCAAAGACTTAATTTGCATTCATTACTCTAATTGAAGAGGAGAGGGCACTGTGTGAAAGCCAGGTGACATTTTGAAAAAGGCTGGTTTGAAAGTGTCTTTGGAAAGGACAATAGATGTGTGTGTGTTCATCCTTGTTTTGTGTGTGCGTGTATGTGCGTGTGTGTGTGCGTGCGTGTTTGTGTAGAAGTGTATAGCATGAATGATGAAAGACAAACAACACATTTAATAGAAGCTTCTATAGGGTATTAAGCTTTGCAGCGCATCATGTGAGAGAAAGAGAGACATGCTTCTGGATATCAGCGTGTGTGCACATGTGCACAGTGGAGTAATATTCTATAATAAGAGTACTAGTCATCCCTACACGTCTCGTTGATGTGTATTCGGCCTTTAACGTGTAAGTGGGATCTCACCAGTATGGCAGTATTTGAACGCTAACATTTTTCACCAAACATCAAGAGCCCCACAGTGAACAGAGGCGTGTGTGTGTGTGTGTGTGTGTGTATGTACGTGTGTGTGTGTGTGTGGGGGGGGGGTGTCTATGTATTAAGTGCCTTAGGAATGTGATAAGAGGGGTAGGAGTAGGCAGACACAAACCTTATTTGAGTTCCCTAACCTTTAAACATTTTAAAGATTTCTGACAATGTGTTTACAGTCATGTTACAGTAAATCAATGTGTATTTGCCAAAAGACATCCTAATTTTTGGTGCGCAGACTAACAGCTCAGTAGCGCTTAGCATACCCATTAGCATGCAGCATCATTGTTCTAATTAGCAGCATATTGAGGTACCAAGTCCTCCTTGCTTAATGATGTTAGAGACCTGGTTCAGCTTTGATCTCTGGCAACCATCCTAAGACGATTAATACATCTGACTGTTTTTATTTGTCTTGAAGATATACTCCAAGTTGCTTTAATAGGGCAACAAGTAAAACCACTTAATCAGCTCATATTCACATTCGGTAATTGTTGCCGAGATGTTTATCAAGGGGTCTTGTGCTAATGTGGTCAATTATCCATTAGGGAAGACCAGCCAGTCCTGCTAATGTTGTCCATCCTGATTCCCCAGCAGGACTGTGGGGTGCATACTCCATGAGACAATGTACACACACATGTACACACACACGTACACACACACACACACACACACACACACACACACACACACTCCCACACACATGTACTGTACACACACACATGCATGCATTCACATGCATGCATACACACACATACACATGTACACACACACACACACACACACACACACACACACACACACACACACATGCACGCACATACTGTACAGAGGGAATTGGACTCCAGAGAACCTCTGACAGGCTAGATACAGCGCAGATAGTGCAGGAAATGTAAACCAGGGCAGCAGGCAGAAGTTCTGGCCAGTTTTTGTGTCTACTCAGCTGTTAGTATAGTATAAGCAGCCCAGAGCCGGCCCAGTTCAGACCAGACACAGGATCACCTGAGGGCCTCACTCGCTGCCTCAGGGGCACACAGGCACCTGAAGATTCAGAAGGAGGGTGAGAATCCATTGTGTGTGTGTGTGTGTACTGTACAGTATGTATGTGTGTGTGTGTGTGTGTACTGTACAGTATGTGTGTGTGTGTGTATTGTACAGTATGTGTGTGTGTGTACTGTACAGTATGTGTGTGTGTGTGTGTGTGTGTGTGTGTGTGTGTGTGTGAGAGAGAGGGGGGGGGGGGTCCTGTATGCATGAGTGTGTGTGTGTGTGTGTGTGTACTGTACAGTATGTGTGTGAGTGTGTGTGTGTACAGTACAGTACTGTGTGTACACGTACGCTGGGGAGTCAGCGAATCATTATTTTGCAAACTTCGTTTCAACGCCGCGCTCCCCCCGTCGTTTCAGACTGCCGTAGGCCGTCCGTGTGGAACTGGCTGATGCGAGCGTTGTAGGGTAGTGATCCCAGAGGCGCCAGTCAGCTAGCAGGGCTGCCGGGCCCACGGAGATCCCTCAGGGCCAACTCTGCAGGCTGCGCAACGAACCGGCGACCCCTATGACACACTCTCCTCCCCACTGCAACTACTGGTGATAAATCACACCCTCCAGCCAGGCCCACTCTCTCCCCCACCGGGCATGTAAAACACGGATGGGCAGAGAGCAGGAAAGAGAAGGGAGGGAGAGAGAGAGAGAGAGAGAGAGAGAGAGAGAGAGAGGGAGAGAGAGTGAAAGAAGGGGGAGAGACAGAGAGGGAGAGAGGGGAGGGAGAGAGAGAGAGGGGAAGGAGATAGAGAGAGGGAGAGAGAAAGAGAGAGGGAGAGAAAGAGTGAAAGAAGGGGGAGAGACAGAGGGAGAGGGAGAGAGAGATAGGGATAGAGAAAGAAAGAGAGAGAGAGATATTCTATAAACATCATGATACCTCTTTATCACTTGCTATTTCTTAACCGAAAAGGGTTTTGAAAACACCTAATTGTTAAATTAACGAGTAAACAATGAAATAAAGCCATGTGTAAAATGACTGAGCATCAGAATGGCGTGCTTGACTAATGGCTTGGGCCTTAGCCTCCAGCGTAATCTCAATCAAATTAACTGAAACCATTCATTAGCACACAGGGAGTTGGACTCTTGCGAAGACTTTTACAAGATGTTAATCTCCATGATGTGAATGAGAATTGGATGGATTACTCTAGTGAGCAACGCTCCAGTAACCACAGCTAGGTTTGATACGGCAAGTGTGTGTGTGTGTGTGTGTGCGTGTGTGTGTGTGTGTGCATGGTGTAATGTATGCGGTTAGTCTGAGCAGCAACGCCTAAACAAGCGAGGATGACATCAGCATTCAAGCTCTCCCAGCGGAATGCTTGTCGTCACTCTCATTGGCACTGCACGCACACACACACACACACACACACACACGCACACACACACACACACACACACACACACACACACACACACACACACACACACACCCGGGAGCAGACAGAAACAACTGCATAACAAAGTGGGGGGACTGTCCATTGAAAACAAAGCTGACACATGACCAAAGCGTTCCTGTCTGGCGTGGCCAAGTCTGTGTCAACGGGGGCACGCCACACGACTGGTCAGTCACACAAACAGCAGATACTGAAAAACCACACCATCCAAAACACATACAGTATGATATACTGTGTAGAACGCAAATCTGAGGTATTCTAAAAGCTATATACCGTTTGTCGGCTACATCTGAAAGGAAAATTGAGGCCAACATCGTTGCTGCAGTCGGGAACAGCCAGCCATGAACTCAGATAGTTTGGAAAGATAGTGTTCTGTGAATCCACCAAGGTTCCCCAGTTAGGCTAGTTCTGAGAGAAAGAGAGAAGTCTGAATATTGCCGACAACATGATAGAACCTCATAGAGTTCAGTGCGGACAGACAGCAAAGGAAACAGCTTGAGTGTGTGTGTGTGTGTGTGTGTGTGTACTGTATGTGTGTACCATTGGCAGAAAGGACACCCACACACTCTTCTTGACCCTGCCTTATGTCAAACGGACCGTAAATGAAGCCAGAACAAGGCAAAAAGCCACACATACACACGCACGCATGCACGCACACACACACACACACATTCTGCAGCCTGGAGAGCCATTCAAACAGCACTTGGTAACAGTAACCCACAGCAACCCCAGTAGCCCCCCCCCCTACTCTAGAGAGGAACAGAGATCCACAGCCTAGTTTGGGGGGGAGATATTGAATCAGCCTGGAGTGCCAGAACAGAGAGAGGAGAGAATGATCATTGAAGAGAGAGAGAGAGAGAGAGGGAGAGAGAGAGAGAGAGAGAGAGAGAGAGAGAGGGGGAGAGAGAGAGAGAGGGAGAGAGAGAGAGGGAGAGAGAGAGAGAGAGAGAGAGAGGGGGACAGGGGGGCATTAACCCCTACCACTTCTCCACCCTCCCACCCCATCCGACCAAAGTGCACCACTCCCCCTATCTAAGGGTGCGGAGGTTAATTATTCAACAGTAGGGGAAGTCTCTGAGGAGCCCGGAGTGGACGATCACCAACGCTCATCCTGCCCTCGTCCATCTCATCCATATTATTATCTCTCACTCTATCATCCTAAAAAGCTGAAAAACACGCACACGCACACACTAAACCCAAAATGCACAAAACCATAGAAGCAGTGAAATACAGTAACAGCTTACTTTAATGCTTACAATGGCTCTCTCTCATGCGCATATACACACACACACACACACACACACACATCAACGCCAGCTTGCCAGCTGTGTATACTGTAATCAGTGCACTCTCGCAGCACCCACATACTATTCCACACACTCTCCCCCCCCTCCCACACACACACACACACACACACACATACACACGTCCTCTGTGTCATCCTACCTTGGTGGTTGTGCTGGTGGTTCTCCAGTACGCCCGGACCCTCGGCGGCCCCCAGCTCGGCCAGTCTGCGTCCGGTGGCGCTCAGCTCTGAGCGCAGGTTGGTCACTTCCTGGCTGGCCGCCTGCACGGCCCCGTCTATGCGCTGGGCCAGCTGCTTGTTGTCATCCATCATTTTCAGGATTTTTGCCTGCAGAGGGGAGAATCCACACCGGGTCTCATGGTGTCAAGTGGGACATTTTTTGTTCCCCCCCCCGGTAGAAACTGGAACTGTCTCTCTTTTCCCCTCCTCTTTCCCCCTTCTCTTGTTGTTGAAAAAGAAAAAAAAAACGGCAAGTTAAATCCAGGCAGTGTCCTTTTCCCCCCCCACAGAAGAATCCGGTTTAGTGTAAAATGTGCTGTGTGATTTGCTGTGGCGAGTCTGCGCGCGTGTGGTGTGAGAGTACACCCTTGTGTGTGTGCGCGCGTGTGTGTGAGTTAGAGTTCTGTGACAGAATCAGAGAGAGAGAGAGAGAGAGAGAGAGAGAGAGAGAGAGAGAGAGCAAGCGCTCCCCCTGTGAAATGTGCTCCCTGCAGCTGACTGCTGAAAGGACACAGAGCATTGAGAGATGACAAGCGCCTTTTTAAATGGACTGTACCATGTGCTGGGAAAGCAGAGGGGTGGGGGGAGAGACACGAGGGGGGGAGTTCAAAGTGCTCCGGTCCGTTCCGAGCACATGTGAGTCTGTGTTCCTCGACACTTTCCAGGACTTTTTTTTTTTCTTCAAAGTTTTTTTTTTTTTTTTTTTTGTGCTTTATGTTTTTGACGGGGAGGAAGGACAGAACACAGGCTTCCTGCCGTTCGAATTGAGGGGAAATCTCTCTCTCTCTCTCTCTCTCTCTCTCCTAGACTGCGGGAAGGAAAACATTTCTTTGGAAAAGAACAGAAAGAAGAAGGGACCTTGTGGGGGGCGGTAATAGCCCTCCACAGCCAAACAACTGCTCTGTGTGTGTCCTCTCTCTCTCTGCGGCAGAACAGCTGGGCAGCTGGCTACTGTCATCAGAGCGGCCCGTCTCTCAGCTGCTCGCTCTTGAGTCACCGTGACCAGCAGCGTTCCAGGTAGAAACTGACCCCTGGACTGACCCCTGCTCATCCGCCCACTTTGTGATCCTGCTGCATTCTGTGCTAGTCTGAGCATAGATCCTTTCATTTCTGTCTGTTCCTTAAGAGCTGTGTGTTGTATTTTGTCTGTGTATGACTTCCTCTTTGTACATGTGAGTCCTTGTCCTTTTCCTACTGTATCTGTATTGTCATTTACAAACGTTTTAATAACCTGCCCAGTTGGAAACTAGCTGGCTAATTCTGGCACATTTACAATAATGTTAATCATTAGTGCACTGTCCTTTTAAAACTAAATGGAATACAGTTGACGTTAAGGTCGTGATAAATGTGCACATTACAGCTGAGACGGTTGTTGACCTGTGTGTCTGAGTGTTGTGCAGCGTAGCGCCTCCCTGATCAAGTTCTCTCGACTCTCTCCTCCTTTTCTCATCAGCGCTCTGTTCTGCTCTGTTCTTTGGTTTATCAGACTGGTGAAAAGCTACGCCTGCAGGAAAAACCCACCACACTTGGTTCTGGACCCGAGACTCCATCCATCTTGTTGAAGGACCAAAAAAATGATCCTATTGTCTCTCAGCCCAGATGAAACAATCTATAGGAAAAACAACAATTTTCAGATCAGATGTTTGCTTTCACATGAGAAGAGAGGGCTTTTATGCAAGAGTGGCCAGTCTCCCATCAGCGACCATAACACAGCAGCCAAATCCAGTCCAGTGTAATCCCTCAGTAATAACCAGTGTAATATATAATTACATCTGTAATTACAGTAACCAGTGTAATACTGTATGTAATATGTAATAAGTCCAGTGTAACCCTCAGAAATAACCCAGTCCAGTGTAACCCTCAGTAATAACCCAGTCCAGTGTAACACCTCAGTAATAACAGTACAGTAGTCTAGTACAGTATAGTACAGTAGTCCCTCTGTAATATCCTATTGTTTTCCCCCAGGCTAGAAACATGAACTCTGACCACGCGCCCGCAGTGCGTAGAGAAGGATCAACCTGTGTGGCGCAGCGGCTGATGTTTCAATATCCACCCCCGTGGATGTGCGCACATGTGTGTGTGTGTTGTCACGCTGTTATAGAATTTCTCGTACAATATTGAGTCAAGAAGCCAGAACAGTAACAGAATAATTTATTTCTTCCAAGGATAGTTACAGCACCTAAGTGTGGCTCTCTGACAAGCAACCTGCACCAAGGGCAATCAGTTGAGAGAGAGGCCGATGCTCTCTGGAGTTCAGCTCCGCCTCTCCTGTCCATAAATCAGGACGTAGATGAGACTCAGAGAACTAGACATGGGTAGAGACACTGTGCGTTGTCTATGAAGGTCGAGACCCTCCAGGTCCCAGGATGTTCCATCAAATCAAATGATTAAATTATCATCAATTAATTAAATGAAATAATCAAATAATTACAAAACAATAACTCATGGAGAGATGCACCACGTAGAGAAAACATTAACAATATCACCATCCCCATACGAGCAAGGAGAAAACTGCACGCATACACACACACACACACACACACACACACACACACACACTCACACACACACTCACTACTCATTCATCTAAGCAGACACAAGTCACCCTTCTGCTCCGTAAATGAACATACCGCCGTTATTTATAAACGACCCAGGCAGCTCATGTGGTACATTGCCCATAGGGGAGAAGAGAGAGACAAAGAGAGAGAGAGAGAGAGAGAGAGAGAGAGAGAGGGAGGGATTAATGAATCCAAAGTCATCCCTCGTTAATTAAGGTGTGCTGAAGTCTACAGGACCTCGTCTGTCTAATCAAGGTCCTGGGGTTCACACACTCGACCTCTGAACCCTAATGGAGAAGCCCCCTCCCCTGGGGGGGTTTTAACTGCTCTGAGGCGGAGCTGGTCTCAGTTGCTGACTCTGGATCAGTAATTAGGGGGCGTGTCTGCGCGTGCGTGCGTGCGGGTGACTGTGTGCGTGCGTTCGTGCGTGCGGGGGGGGGGATCGATTAGCATCTGAATGGACACAGAGGGGACTGAGATCAGGGTGTCGGGGCGTTGCCACGGCGCCGTTGCTACTGACACAGGGGTTTACTGCGAGTCAGTGGTTCGGCTCACCATGGAGATCCATTCAGGGATGAGTCTGTGGGCTGGGCACAGATCTGGGAACAGAGCGAGCGGTTTCTTTTGTCCTGTGGTCCGAGGCTTAGCTAGGGCGACGCGTTTTCGAGACGGGGTCCGTCTCGCAGGACGGCACGACGACGGCGCCCGCGCTGCGACCGCGGCCGAGCGAGACGGCGGGCTTCTCCGCGCCCCCGCGGATCGGATCGGACCGCGACCTCGTCCGCGTCTCGTCACGGGGACGGCCGCCCTCTCTTCCTCGAAGGCGGAGAAGAGGAAGAGGGAGGAGCTTCACAGATAGATTACTCCCCCCCCCCGACAGACCGGCGAAGATCAGCCACAGATACGCCATCGCGGAGACGCCACGCCGCGAGGGCCAGGGCGAGGAACGTGTTGCGTTGGGAAATCCACACGCCTCTGTGAGATGGGAGGAGCTGTGAGTGGACCCGGCAGAATGAGAGTAGGACAGCGGTCCGGAGCGCCCGCAGAGCCAAGGCCACCGCTGAGCGGGGGAATGTCGACCGGACGTAAAGATGGCCGCCACAGGCCGCCACCCGCTAATTTATTCCGGGAGTCCAGTCCTCCGCGACGCAGCCCACGGGCCACGCCGACAGCGTTTGCACTTTGGCATCAAAAGATAAGTCTGCCCACTGGGGTGGAACAGCTGCTGTTCAATAGGACCTGAAGGATGCGATAGGCCACGAGGTACCTGAAGGCACTTTAGCTCCACGAACGAACGCTGAAGAGCAGTAACTTGTGAGCTGACAGTTTGCAGGCAATGAAATATGTGTTTTTTTTGTTTGTTGTTGTTGTCTCTGGATGCAGTGTTGCTCTGTTTATCAAGACCCATCGAATCTCTGGGAAAATGGGGCCAATTTCGAAGGCTTTTTCTTCTTCTGTCAACAACTGTTCCAACCGCCCCCGTCCCCCCACCACACACACACACACACACAAACACACACACACACATACAGTGACAGTGAGAGAGAGAGGGGCGGGGGGGGGGGGGGGGGCGTAAACGGAGAGAGAGAAAGAGAGAGAGAGAGAGAGGAACAGAGAGAGGGGGGGGGTAAACAGAGAGAGAAAGGGAGAGAGGAACAGAGAGAGAGAGAGGAACAGAGAGAGAGAGAGACAGATAGAGAGAGAAATCAGTTAAAACCAGTGAAAAGAAGTGGTGCGAAAGTGAGATATAAATGTGTTTACTATGACTATGTGTGTATACCGTGACTATGTGTGTATACCATGACTATGTGTATATACCATGACTGTGTGTGTATACCATGAAATAGCCTAAAGCCTTACATCATGTCAGTGATGCTTGTATCAACAGTACAGAATGCAGAGCACCTTGAGGAGAAGCTAAGCGTTCCTCCCAGGCCTCCTGTATGTGGACCTCTAGATAGCAAAAAATAGTTCACGAAAGAAAGGTAATCAAAAGTTGAGACAGAAAACAATGCTCTGTTCATACATGTCCTTGTGACTTCTGTACATGCCCCAACCAAGTAACCAGCACCATCATAAAATAGTTAGTCTTGCTGCTATTATAAGGATTATCCTCAAGCTTTGTGATTTATCTGATTACCAGACTTCAATTTCAGTCAGTAGCGAATCACTTACACATCTATTAAAAAAAGCCAATGCGGTGACACTTTACGATGAGGTTCATGGTTCAACTAACTAATGACTGCATGATGATGCAACTAATGAATTCAAACACTAGGTTATAGATAAATGTTGATTTGTCCATATGCATGCAACTACTGCATTTGTTCATGCCATTCATACTGTTAACTTCAGTTGATCAGTTCAGAGATCAGTTCATTATGCATTTGTTAATACTATTAACAAAGTTATAATAATAATAATAATAATTTATTTAATTAATTATTATTGTTATTATTATTATTATTATTATTATTACAGTGAAACATGTTTTGTTCATGAACCTTATTGAAAAGTGTCACTGACAATGCATACTGTAAGCCCAAGGTCTGATCTCTCCAATTTGCCAATGTACTGTAGAAGCACAATCTGCAGTATCTGTTCAATTTTTATTCTGAATCTCTTCCCTTTTACTGGCTAACAAAGTAAAGGACTGCTCAGTACTCCATGCAGGCTTCCCCCTAGCCTGCTGACGGTTGGCCAATTCATCCCGAATACACTGGCTCTCAATGTACTGTGAGGAGTACTGTCAATAATACTGAAATAGTTTTGGATCCAAGCCCAGTTTAAGGTGCGGATAAAATCCATGTTGTAAAGTGTAATGCTCTGATTCACTGGGGCGGAAAGGATGATGACGAATAATGAAACCAAATCGAGTGTCCAGGCCAAAACCAAGACATGGGTGACTAAGATTAAACTGATTTTGAGAGGAAAGTGGTTTGTTTGCAGTTTGAAAACAGTTCTCTCACTCCTCTCACTTTCTCGCTCAAACTGATCCTCGACGAAATATCGGAGGTGTTTTATACAGAGCGTTTTTGCGAGTGTCTTGAATTCATTCTGTACTGGGTCAAACCGTCCAGAGAACAGAGGGACCTAACAAACACAACAGGGCCTTATTCACAGTACTAGTCTGTCTAGTCCTGCTCCTCCCTTCCTCTGCGTCTTACTAGTCAACAGAGAGTCCACTATGATGAAGTCCAACATCTGGAAGAGGAAGAGTCAAGAACCGCTCGCCCGGCCATTTATAATCAACTCTTTCAGCTATTCATCCATTTTTCTGCTTTCAGTTTCATTCAAATGCACAACTGGCTGTTCAACCATGCC
Organism: Borostomias antarcticus; assembly: GCF_949987555.1. NCBI lineage: Eukaryota > Metazoa > Chordata > Actinopteri > Stomiiformes > Stomiidae > Borostomias > Borostomias antarcticus. The sequence continues at coordinate 5,281,996 of NC_140236.1, forward strand.
TCAGTGGGTTTCTCCTCACAGCGTTCAATTATCCACTACCAACCTAGAGGTCATGGGTGATAATGTTCCCCCCTACAATCAAACACCCCCCGAATATTGATGTTTCTGCTGTCCTTGCTCAGCCTCAGTCAGTGTACCTTGAGCTTTGAAATAAATACACAGATTGAGTTGAGCAAACAAGCGTGTGTTGACACAAAGATAAGGTTTCTATTCCGCCTTAGATGGGGTGCGTGTCGGCGGTCGTCACTGTGCGCTGCCAGGACCTCATTTATCCCCCACATCCCCCCTCAACACACACACTCACACACATACACATGCACACGTGCGCACATGAACAAATCTTTCCTAATCCGGCGTCCGTCATACCTGTTCCCACAACCCCCCCGACGTCCCCTACAGTCAGATAAGAGCGATGGCAGCGGGTAGAGGCGCGCCATCTTCAGTAGCGTCATGCCAAACTGGCGGAGCCCAACTGGCTCCATCGTAGAGGCTTAAAGCTAAGCTTGGTCACAAACAAGCCGCGCTGGTGAGCTTTGATGGGAGTGAAGATACAGCCATGCTGTTCTGAAGTGGGGTACAGAAACCAAGCTGCGGCTGGCAGCGGAGACTCAAGAGCGGGTTTGACGTCCGTGGAAAAGGGACGCGAAGAAGCATTACAGCGTATATTGTATCTGTGTACCGAGGCTTGTGCTCATGCTACACAAAGAATATGGATGACTGATCTCAATAGCGGAAATAACAGTCTTTCTTATGGTGAAGTCAAGAGCTGAGAGTTGTGGCAAGCAAAAGCTCAATAGCATCCATCAGAATGTCTTCTTGAAGCAGAAAAGCAGCACTGATAGGAGCGATCACTGGCTGGTGTGAAAAGCTCATTTGAGGCCTTTATACATTAAACTTGCTTAGTCACTGGCAGAAGAAAAAAAACTTCTGGCATCTGGTGTAATGATATCAATTCTTCAACGCGGCGTCTTAAATTCTTGGAAATAAATACAAAGAGTGTGTATGCCATTCTTCTCAAACACCGACTACAAAAGCCGCCGGCCAAAAAGTGAATGGAACCCCTAACCAGCGTTAAAGGAAAGCAAGTGGCCTGATTATAACAATGTCACTGATTTGCTGCCTAAAGATCTCACAGATGGTAAATTTTTCTGCTTGTGTTCAGAGGACTGAAGGACGCGTGTTGTGATGCGCGTGTATGTACTTAAAGGTGTGTGTGTGTGTGTTTGTGAGTGCGAGAGAGAGGGCGGGCGAGAGAGAGAGAGAGAGGAAGAGAGAGAGAGAGAAAGAGAGAGAGGGAGAGAGAGGGCGAGAGAGAGAGAGAGAGAGAGAGAGAGAGAGAGAGAAAGAAAGAGAGAGAGAGAGAGAGAGAAAGAGAGAGAGAGAGAGGGTGCGAGAGAGAGAGAGAGAGAGAAAGAGAGAGAGCGAGAGAGAGAGAGAGAAAGAGAGAGAGAGAGAGAGAGAGAGAGAGAGAGAGAGAGAGATAGTCTGTTCTGGGCTGAGAGGCAGAGCCTGTCTCCTCTGCTCAGTATTCCAAGGCCGTGGTGCTTCTGACTGAGATTGAAAGATGCTGTGTTTAGGTGCCGGGGGGCGGCGCAAGCTGGTTGGTAAAGCCTTAATACATCCCATAATATAACACAATGTCACGGTCAACAACACAGCCAGGGGACCAAACTCATCAGGGGTGAAAAGGGTGACAAAGATATGAACCGCTTTCCCATCGCACAACAGAAAAGCAGGTCTAGATTCACATGGAGGATGGGGGCACTCAATGCCGTGATACGAGTGTAAGGACCATGCAAACGCGCAGGAGTCGGAGCGAGCAGTAGTGCGCTTGTGAGACATCCTTGTAGCCTGGGTCCAGACATTCAAATCCGCCCACTCCACCAAGATCTCAGCGTTAACTGATATTCTGTCTGATATAGCTCATGCTAGGCATGGGGTTAGCACCTTGCCTGGCAGCTGCCGCCATTGGTGTGTGAGTGTGTGTGAATAGGTGAATGAGAGGCCATTGTAAAGCGCTTTAACTCCACTATTGAATTAGCATCGGGTGCCCACAAACAGTCGAAAAACAGCCGGAAAACTGACTGCGTTAATAACGGGGCTGTGAACACCTATGGGTACTCTGTGATTACAGCCTAAGCCAAACATCCAAGAACGGGCCAAAATCAGCACCTGCTCTCGATGGGGTAAAAGTGTTATTGTTGAATGGCATGAGAGGGTTTTCCGCCAGCTTGGCATCTTCATGTGCTGAACCAGTTGGCGCTCTAGCTCAGCATTAACACGTCTTATTCAGATACTCAACTAATCATCAAGTTCTTGATAAGTGGAATGAAATGTGTTCGCTTTTGGCAAGAGAAGCAATGTGCAACCCCTGGGTAGGTATTCATGGACCCAAATAGACAAACGCTGAGAAATAAAAAACTTCAGCCCGCGGTATACTTGCTATACTACTGTACACATAGGCAGACGCAACCCGTAAATGTGTTGGAAAAACTATGAGAAATGTGCTTTTCCGAGACAGGAAGCACAAGGTGTAATCTCACCAGTCTCAGTATGCTATCCTGTGAAATGTATCACAGTCTGAAGGCTTCTAGGAAGAATACTGTGTTGATCCACCGAGGCTTTGAACTTCCCAGGTAGGCCAGGCTTGTCCACAGATTTCAGCCAGCCATCAAACTCAGTGCAGGTCCTCCTTGATGGATGTCATATCCCTCAGAGAGCTGTCAAAAACCTTACCTAAGCTCTTGACTGGCTTCTCTGCGATGGTTGGGATGGCTGTGCCTGCAATGGTGAACCGGAACTTGTCCTCCACCTTCCCTTTCCTCAGCACCATCTTGATTTGACTGGTTTGAAGCAAATCTGGGCCCAATACACCAGCTTCACAAGCCCCTGCAGAATCCACTGGCAGCCTGGGACTGATTCTGTGGTCACTGTGATGTCATCCACGAATGCCCTGATGGATGGTTGCTGTTCAGCGGAATTCGTCTTGAGCCCTCTGCATGGCCAGGGATAGTGCAGTATCACAGAGATAGTGCAATGCTTCAGATTACTGGGAAATACTACTATTAATAGTTGCTATCTTTTGTCTCCCAATCGTTTTGATTTCATGAGAACATCCTCTGCGGCTTCTCTCCCACATAGGTGAGATAAGGTTTATGGCAGGAAGTTAAAGGGGTAGTGTGCTATTTTGGACATTTAGCCCTATTATATATATTTAGCCCTGATATGTCTAACATCAATCTGAAACATAGAGACCATAATTTCATTGATCGCTCAAATATTGAGCTAGATCGAGATTTTCGTCCGGCTCAAATTTCTTTACAATGGAAGTGGCCAGGGCATGCATTGAAAAACTCAAAAAAAAAATAGCAGGAAGCTCAGTGTGCAATCTTACCGGTCTCAGTATGCTGCACTGTGAAATGTACCACAATCCATTGGGTTCAGGGCTAAATATCCAAAATAGCACACTACCCCTTTAATCCCTCACCTAAACTCTGTCGTCTGGTCTCCTGTACTAGTCCATTTGTTTGAATCACAGGACGTTGAATGGTGTTTTAGCCTATCAGCCTTAATATCCGATTCAATGTCTGGTCCCTGAGTTTGAATATAAGGCTGTGTTCACGATATCTATGTGTGCTTTACTAGAAACGTTCAGAGCTGGCCACAGTCAAAAATGATGATCTTGACCCTGGTTTTACCACTGGAACTGCCGTAGCTCTCCACCATCCTAATGATGTCTACGCCCTCGATCATATTGCCGAACCCGACGTGCTTTCTGTCCAGTCACTCGGTGGCGCCTGTGCAGAGGAAGAACTGGGATCCGTTGGTGTTGGGTCCAGCGTTAGCCATGGTCCAGTGTTAGCCCATGCCTGTGTGCTTCAGCTTGAAGTTCTTACCCGCAAATGTATTGCCATAGATGGACTTTCCACCGGTTCCACTGTGGTTGGTGAAGTCACCACCCTGGCACATGAATCCAGGGATGACGCAGTGGAAAGAGGAGCCCTTGTAGCTGAAGGCCTTCTCGCCGGTACACAGGGCACGGTTTTCAGCAGTCTTGGGGACAACGACAGAACTCAGCTCAATAACCACTCTGCTGAGATCCTTATTGTCTACCGAGATCTGGAAAAATACTTTGCACAACTATCTTGGACGATCGTTGTTGAGTTCACGGTGAAAGCCAATACCAAAGAAAGCCCAACCACACAATAAGATGAACTACTAATTTTTAATGATTAGATTAATTTCGGCAACAGGATCCACACCCCTTCAGCCACTCTCCACTGTGCTGGGATCCTCCCCCTTCTCCAGAAGACTCGCAGAATCTTCCACAGATGCGTCAGGAGTTTGGGGCAGACCTTGTACACTTTGAACGAGTTGTTGTTTGCCCTTGCTTTGCGGAAGACCTCTCGGAAGACTTCTCACATGTCGAACTGCACATTTGTTTCAGGGGGGTCTATTAGAGGGCTGTGCAATTAAATCGAGTACAGTTTGTAGCTTCCTGTCGACCCCTCCCTTCTCTGTTGCCTCCAGAATCTGGTTGACATCATGGTCAAACTACTTCCACAGTGAAGTCATGTTAGCTGCAGGCCATTTGATCCACCTCCTGTCAGACTTGATGTAAGAGGGATTAGTATGCACCACGTGGAGGTTTCCGGCACTATGGGGTGACTCCGGGCCTGGCCCCTCTCGCGTCTCGCCAGGCTGGACACCTGTGTGTTGTGCTGCCCCCGCTCCCACCAGACACTTCGTCCTGGCTTGGTCAATCTTTAACCCGCGATCGTTCTTGCAAATTTTGCCACCTATACACTACTTGCTCATGGTTGTTTGTTCGTTGCTTGGGTCTGACGTTGGGTCCGTCTGACAGGGCGGTTCATCCTCCCCTCCTCTCGGGCACCCCTGGGGGTACTTTTCCATTAGATTCATCGTAGCTTTTTAGGGGGAGTGCTCCTCACAGACTACACTTTTCATGGTTGTCACCCAGTCTTTCCTGGTTGTCACTGATAGAATCAGGGTGTAAGCTGTGTATATACATCTACTGATGTCCCTGGACACATCTTCGGTGATGTATAAACAAACAAACAAACAAACAAATAAATAAATAAAAATACATCACTGTTATTGCACCTGCTGTGAGGCTTATTTTGAGGTGTGACACTATTTCCTCAGAGTCTGTCCGGTTCTCCGCCCGGCCAGATGAAAGACCAGCGCTGCTCTGGCTGAGGGCTGAGTCGGCCGGCACACCACCGCCTTGCCTCCTTTGCTCCACAATCTTCCGCGGCCATGAGCTCCCCGGACTGGCGGGAGATAAGGAAAAAAAAAGGCCGCCATTGATGGAGTGGGGGGAAGACGAGTGGAGGGGCGAAGCAGGGCAATTAAAAAAGGCCAAGGTTGGCGGAGATGGATTTCGGGGTGCAGCCAGAGCGAAGTGCCAGTGTTTGGAGCCCCTGCAGCTGTTACAAGCAGTGGGAGTTTAGAGTTGTGGGCTAGATGAGCTGGCTGGCTGTGTATTCAAATGTGATTTTCTAACTGAGCGAACACACTTTGCCCCTTCTGAAGTCGATTATAATGGGAAAAGTGGAGTGATAAAAAAAAAACTGAAATAGGCAGCGCAGCATCAGGAGAGGTAAATAGCAGCTTATGTGTGTGTGTGTGTGTGTGTGCGTGTGTGTGTGTGTGTGGCGGGGGTAGAGTATATGTAATGTATGTGAGTGTAAGAAAGAGAGATAGAGGGAGAGGGAGGTACAGGAGAGAGGAGAGACAGATGAAAAGGTGTGAGGTTAAAGAATAATGTGCATCGCTCTACTTTCCTGAATCAGCACTCCAACACCTTCGCTTGACTGACATCGTATACACAGCCACAGCCACATCCACTGTGAAGCACTCTGCACTCGAGCTGTGAAGAGCGCTATTGAAATAAAGTTTTACTTACTTACTGGCTTACTTAAAGCTGATTTGAATATCTATACTACATCCATTCTCACCGGCAACATCCCAGAGGTAATCACTTGACTTAACATTTGCAGTTCTGGATCGACGTAGGATTACAATGGCAGAGGGGTCCGTGTTCCGGTGCAGCTGCCCCCCCACCACGGACCGGGTTCGCACCCGGGTCTCGCCAGATCCGGTTAGGGCCAGATCCAACAGGGGAGTGGCTTATTGGGCCGCCACTCCCGAGGGTGGTTAGTTTAATTTTGGTGCCACAACGCATTTATGGGTACCACTCTACAGTGACTCTGTCTGGTGTCGGAGTCGCGGTAAAGGGCTTAAGAAAGTCGGGTAGCTGGCTCTCTCTTCCGGATCGGCGACCGTGGGGGTTGTACGACGGATCCTCCACAGCAGCGACAAGGGACGATTGCACAATAGATCGGGTGTAATTGGCTACCAAATTAGGTGGAAAATCAGAAATACATTTATAATAGGATTACAATACTCTAGGTAAATGGTAAATGGACTGCACTTAGATAGCGCTTTTATCCTAAGCGCTTTACAATGGCCTCTCATTCACCCATTCACGGCAGCTGCCATGCAAGGTGCTAGCCTGCTCGTTGGGAGCAATATGGGGTTCAGTGTCTTGCCCAAGGACACTTCGAAATGTGAACAGGAGGAGCTGGGATTCGAACTGCCGACGCTACTAATTGGACGACCCACTCTACCTCCTGAGCCCCAGCTGCCCCCCTCGAGGAAGGGGTCCTAATTAGTGAAATCCTTACATACAAGAATGAAAGAAGACCCCTACAATATTGTGAAGAGAATCACCGTCAAAACCACAGTGAAGAAGGAGTAATTGATTGATGACAGCTTGTGTGCATATTCACCATCCAAGGCGAACGCTGCTGAGTGGAGAGAGACCGCTATGCAACGGGGAGGGGCATCTCTCCAAGGAGACGAGGAGAGAAAGAGGAAGACAAGTGAAGGATCCTACTGTCATTATCCTTGAGACTTATATAATGAGAGCCTGTGTGTGTGAGTCAATCGATGCAAGTGTCTCATTCCGGTGACGCATTTCAGCAGAGCAAACGTGGAAGGTTCAGTAGATTGCCCACCTGAGGGCGGGGACACTCTAGCTGTGACTCATGTGAGACCCCCTCATGATTTTCATGCCAAGAATTGATCGAAAAGGAAAAATGACTAACTGGGAAATAATGTGGAATTTCCTCCTGACTTCCTGAGCCTAATAGTGCTGGAATAAGCTGGACCGAGTAGGACGTGCAGATTTTACTGGCATTTAAAGTGAATATTGAACAAAACTGAAATCTGAGATAGATGAGTCACTCCTAATGACCTGGCAAAGATGAAGGCACTGCATCACATAGGCTATTCAAACCATTTTCTGTGGGAAAACTTAATTTTACATTACCCCAGACGTTTTGCCTAGTGAATATTACAATTTCTTTGTGAAAGTTCTCTCACACAACTTCGCTTCTCCGTTCTCTACACTGGCACCCTCTAGCAGCTCGCATCCAGTTTAAAACTCTGGTACTAGCCTACAGAGCAATGAAAGGAACAGCTCCCTCCTACCTTCAGGCCATGATCAAATCCTCTATATATTATACCACTATAATCTGCTACTGTACCTCGGGGCAGGGGGTAAGAATGCACTACTAGGAAAACCCATTTTGTTGTCGTATCACCAAGTGAAAGCTAAACTGTTTTCAGTATTAATAATTTTTTTCTTTGCATTAAATACACACAATTTATTGGGAAAAGCACCACCATGAGAACACTTTTCTTTTTTTTTACGCTAGTTATCACGGTTGATGTTATCACAGCTGATGTTATTACAGTTGATGTTATCACGGTTGATGTTATCACGACTGATGCTGTTGTCTGAAGAGCCCTGCGGTTTGCCTTACAATGCGGCGGTTGTGCAATATTGTGGCAACCGCGCCAGTCCTAGCGTCCAGATAAGTGTACTTGGGCTACTTCACCACCTAAAGGGAAGTGCATAGGGCAGGCAATAACATTTAGGCCTGACCTATCAAAAGAACAGCAGTATGTAATACTGTAGCCCATCAGCCCAAGACAAGCTGGCCTGGTCTTGTTCTGAGAGTGACAACTGATTTGATCAAATTATCTACTCAGGCTCACAGAAGCACAGAGCTTTAACAGATGCATAAAACTCCACAGATGGTGATGAAGGAAGTGTCACTGAGAGACAGATTCCTCTCTTAGGGAGATAGTGAGCGCTGAGCCTGATCGCCTGACCTTTCAAGATGGCTCATGCCAACCAAGGAGAGGAATTCGATCAAATGCCTCAAATGCATCGTCTGAAAAGTGGCGAGAGCAAAGACGCCCATCTTTAAGTAGCCGCGTTCATCCACACGCATCTTCCCACTGCTTTCTCCTCTTATCGGCTGGAAAGCTGTGCAGACTCACATCACTCCTCTCGTTCCCTTTCGTCTGATAATTACATCCAAACGAAGCACAATGTGGCATTGTTGTACAATGTATTGGTATAAAGTTATGTCAACTGGTCAGGCTAGGTCATGTTGCACTTTAAACTCTCAGAGGCGAGGTCATGTTGCACTTTAACAGCAGAGGGGCAGAAACAACCCAAATCACCCTGTCCTCTCCAGATAAGAGATGACCAACAGATCAGATTAGTCCTCAGTCAAACCTGCCGTGTCTCTCTCTCACCTGCCGTGTCTCTCTCTCTCTCCCTCTCACCTGCCGTGTCTCTCTCTCTCTCTCTCTCTCTCTCTCACCTGGCGTGTCTCTCTCTCTCTCTCTCACCTGGCGTGTCTCTCTCTCTCTCTCACCTGGTGTCTCTCTCTCTCTCTCTCATATTGGGCACCTGACATGCCTACTTAGTAAAGCCAGTCTTATCCACAGCAGCAGGAGAAATGGAGGGAACCAGCAGGGATTTTGATCTTTAGCCTTTGGCAGAATATATATGTGCTGGAACTTGTGGCTTGGTCACTGATATGTTATGCTCTCACACAGCCAGTAAAGATCATTATTTCTGAGCAATTTGAAATCCAGAGCTACTGTTATATTATATGATATGATTATACTGTATATTAGAGGATGACTGTACATCACAGTGAATTTATGAGTGTGCACTCGTACTGTACCCAAGGTCTGCCGCAGCAGAGATAGGAGCTTTACAAAATGAATTATTCATTCTGACCTCCACCCTGAAGCCACTACCTCCTGTATATGCTACATTTATGTAACATGAGCCTTTTCCCTCTTTCTGTAACTGTTAGTGATCAATACAGCTGTGCTCACCATCCACCGCCTGCATTAGTACTTGTTGTTGGCGATGCACATATCACTGAGCTCCACATGCAGTTATGTGGAACACCATATTTCTGCTTTAATTCCAAATGGATAAATCTGTAAAACATTAACATCATGACAGCCATATCCACCCACATGTTGCTATCCTTTCCAGCCCTATTAAATATGGAAAGACGAACAAAGATGAACATGAGGAGGTGGAGGACTCTCATGTTTGTGGCAGTAGACCCTCAGGCATTAAACCCCAATATTACTGAGTTGACATTGAAATAATTGCACTGAAATATCGAGTGGTTACGCTTGTTGCCACAATTAATTTCACACCGAAATATGCGATGCAGTTCTGCAAACCCAAACCAAACACAGATGGACTGAGAAAATGGGACGGTCGCGCTCTCCTACTGCAGCATAATGGGGTCTGTTTGGAAATCAACAGTAGTGTACAGTAGATGCAGGTGTACAGAGGTATAATGCAGACAGAGTACACCTACTTTTTTCATAGACAAGGGAGTATCCCTGCTTCTTAAGAACCACTGGCTCTACAGTCAAATCTCCGAAGGCTAACCTGTATTACTACCAGGTACCTCATCTCCACTAAAACCATTACAGGGAAAGCAACCCAACCAGTCAAATCCATACACTTCCTACCATCCAATCATGTTCCACTAATACCATTACACAGTCAAAAAAGGCTAATGTGATTACAACCTTCCCCGGAACCGAGCATCTGTGCTAAAAACAAACACGAAGAGGACGCATAGATTCTTGGAGAAAATGTTGTATGAGTCACTTAACACTAGAGCGCAAACGCGCCATATGCAGCAAACAGAACAGCCCAGCTCAAACGATACCCTCCAGGTGATTGGCAAGTTTGGATGAATGCAAATAGATACTTCTCCATGAATTAGGTCTGGTTAGTCATGTGAGGCTGAATAATGTATTGCTATCCTTATGCAACAGCTGGTTAATATTGATAATGCAGAGGACATTCGTTTAACAGTTCACAGGAGCTGTCGGTTTTTTCCCATTCCCAATTACAGATAGCGCCAGTCCTTGTTTAGCTCAAACTAACCACCTCTGAGGGAAGAGACACAATTGCCTGCCGAGAAAGTGAGAGTCGTTTGTTATAATTTAATATGTATCTACTGGAGGAGGCTGACTTATCGAGAAGACGGCCGAGCATGGCCCGACAGTCAGAGTCAGCAAAAAAAAAAAGATGGAGGGGGAGAAAAAGTCTGTTGACCCTGAAAGAGGAGGTGAGAGATGGAGAGAGAGGAAAAGAGATACCGTTATTGTTTTATATTAGAACAGTTGCAATGTTGAAGCAGAGAGTTTATTCCAATAGCTGACAGCCAAAGTCAAGTCAAAATGACATTTGAAGAGCTTGGATGCGCCTACTCTAAATTAAGTACATAGGGGATTGAGTAATGGAAAACAATGCTGTTCTTGAGATTTTAAAGTCGCACAGAAATGAAAAAAGCATTCTGTCCCATTTTGGCTCACATAATTGGTCATAGTGTCCATCTATTCAATGATGTATGCCAAAGAAATTACAAAATTCTATTTTTGTTGTAATCTTATATCAAAGTATATAATTTCTTACTTCCTGGAAAACGGTAGGTCACGTGCAATGACGACAACAGGTACCTTAGATTTTAGGCCAATAATCTCACGACTTCCATCCGTCAATCAACACTATCCTTCTATCGAATCTGTCCAAAGTTCTTAAAACCCGTCCACTTGTCAACGTTCCAATCAAATTCTCTAAACATTATGTCCCACCCTCACAGCTTGTTTGCGTCGGAAATACATCAAACTACGGAAGTTATGGTGCGTTCGTTTATAACTGGGAGGTGGCAAATTGCGACTTGCTACTAGGAATGATTAAATAAAACACCGCATGAACTCGCACTTCCTCGTCGCAAATTTGGATATGTTTCTCAGCCCCCAGTTGCTTGAATGCACTAGATATAACTAGGTAACTGTGATAAAATGGTATATAGCTCGAATGCACACAGGTCGGAGGTAGGTATTTTGCCACTTGCGACTTGCCACCTCCGACCACAAACGAATGCACCATTAGATGATCTCAAACGTCAGTTTCTGTTCGACTTTAAGTACAGGTATGTGCATGTGGGCTTATGTAAGAATAATAACCTTTTTTTTCAAACTCAAATCCCAACTGTGTGTATTGACGCCGCAAGCAGCCGGACCTGCTCTGGTGATTGTGCAGCTAGGTAATTATGTTACAAGAGTACAGAAGGCAAATGAAATGGCCGTCAGAGGGAGGGCTCACAGCTGGATGAGTCAGACTGAGAAGAGAAGAAAACAGTTAGCCTTTTCCCCTCTGCCTCTTCTCCTCCACCCCTCCCATTAATCTAGCATTTCACAGCTATACAGCGCACACTTTCTATAATGTATTTCAAATGAAGAGGTTGGAAGTGGGCCAACATAATGAAAGTTGGCACCGTACGAGCGTTAATACTGTAAATGCCTGACTTAGAATTTGCGCCGCTATAGTGTCGACAGTGCACTAAGTTAGAACCGGTGAAAAGCATAGAGTAAGATGAAAAAATCAATAAAAGATCCAACAATAGATGACTACCCCATACTGCAGTATGGAGGTGAGCGACTTGAGAGTGAAATTCAATTACACTACAGTATATCACTAATTAAAACAGTGCATGCCTCATAAATAGAATACAAATTAAAGATATATCTTGAAGAAAATGCTCAAATCTCTACTGCCGGCATGATTCATCGCAGTTAAGCCGAGATCCAACAGAACTGAGCGCCACTGACATTAAAATGGCCTCCTCCAGGTAGTTTCACAGTAACAGCTCCATGAGGACTTCTTAGAGCCAGAGGCGTTTTCAACCCTGAGGACACCTCCTAAAACAAGCCCATGACCAGAGCTCCTCCCTGGGTGCCCCCCTGAGGACCCCTCCTAAAACAAGCCCATGACCAGCGCTCATCCCTGGGTGCCCCCCTGAGGACACCTCCTAAAACAAGCCCATGACCAGAGCTCATCCCCGGGTGCCCCCCTGAGGACACCTCCTAAAACAAGCCCATGACCCCTGAGGACACCTCCTAAAACAAGCCCATGACCAGCGCTCATCCCCGGGTGCACTGCAACTCAAAAGACCAGCTGGGGAGTTGTTGGGTCCCATGGTGTGCTTTTATTATGACATATCCTAGTACTGTCACAAGCCATAGTGACATTTTACATTGTTGGGTGGAAGAGGGGGGCGGGGGGTCATAAATAAAAATGAAGGTTTTGGCAGGAACAGAGGGCTCGGGGACATCCACCCCCTCAACAGAAATATGAACAAGCATACAGTAACATGTCCCTGTCTCAAACATGGAGTTAGCTGCATAGGTACTGGTTGGCTGATCAGCCACTGTTATCTTATTGGCTTGTGAGGCTCCTCTATTAAAGTGATAGCTATAGTACCGCAGCACAATCAGCCTTTGAAGGCAAGGCAAGGCAAGGCAAGTTTATTTATATAGCACATTTCAGCCACAGGGCAATTCAAGGTGCTTTACATGAGACATTAAAAGCATTAAAACAAAAAGCAAGACATTATAGACATTTAAAACAAAAGGCAGGACAAATTAAAAGCATTAAAACAAAAAGCAAGTCATTATAGACATTTAAACAAAAAGCAGGACAAATAGAATACAGGAATAAAAGTTACAGTGCAGTATACTGATAAACATAGCTCCTCTTAGAAGAAGCACAGACATGGAGCTAAAACATAAAGTATGTTCACACTATAGTCAGGGTCTGGAGTTAGCTTCACAGCCAACCTATGCTGGCAACACCATACTGTCGATCCAGTTAGAGTATACCATGTGCACTTGATTCAGTACTATCAGTACTAATACACTTGATTCTGTACTATCAGTACTAATACACTTGATTCTGTACTATTTTTTTCTGGATTTAGGGCAGATATCTCAAAACTCTGTCTGAGTGGTCAACAATATGTTTAATTTTGTATTTGTATAGCAAACTGTACATGTATTGTCGTGGAGTGACACTTTTAAACATCTCTACATTACTGTAAGTCTGTACCAACTGTTTAATCTGTGATTTCAGAAATCTGTTTCAGCTACTGTATCTCCAAATCTCCTCTAGTGAGTAAATCATTTTGCTTAGCTGCTTCGCCGTTTTAGGAAATGGAAAAGATCAAACTGGAGGTGATAGGTAGTGAAGTGAGTTAAAATAGCCTTATCCATCTCAGCCTTCTCAGTGTACTCGCTCTCCCTGGGCCGCGTGCGAAACCAGCACCTAATCCTTTTAACTCTGGTATTTAACCAGGAGCTAATCTGTCCTGTTTACTCCAACCATCAGTAATCGATGCCTGAGATCAAAGACGAGACTAATATCACACTACATTAGGCATGATAGAATACTCCACGCTGGGGAAAAAAAAAAGTGTGTGTATGTGTGTGTGTCTGGGGGTGTGAGAGATATGGAAAAGAGGACTTGAAAAGAAGTAGTGCATGTCGCTCTTGTTTATTGTCTCTTTTAGTACACTGCCATTTCCTGTATGATTCTTTGACTCTTTTCTTTTCTTTTTTTGTCTTTTCCTGTGTGACAACCACATTTCCCCGCCCGGGGGTCAATAAAGGCTATCATATCGTATCGTTTCCCTTTTTAAAAAGCAGGATGTATTTGTGAGGGCGTTGAACTATTTTGGGTTTAAAAGATTGGCTTGGTTTTCCCTGTTTTGCACTGTAGCCGTGGGCGTGGTTATGTTTGGTGTTTGATGTTTGGAGACACAGGAGGTAAACAGACGTGCCACATTCAACAAGACATTCAACAGACACTATACTCTCCCTCCGGTCAGACTTTCATGTCTAAATCATACTCAGAATCATGTATTCATGTTGTTCAATGTATTAATGTACTGACATGAATACATTCCATTCCATAGCGGTATCAATATCTTACAGCCAAACATCAGGCACACAGACTGGTTACTGGCACAGCTGCTGGCGAAAATGTGTTTGGATTAAACTGTGCACTATACAATAGTTAGGTGATTCCATCAGCGGCCATTTTGGCCATTTTCTTAAATATGTCTGCACACGTTAGTTATTCTGTCTCATGCTAGCTACGTTGATGGCTTATGCAAATTGCATACAGGGTAATTGTACCCGGTGCAGATGGTAGCAGACAGAATTTGTAATCTAAATGCTGAGTGTCATTTTTCTATAGCCATTACATTTTCAACCTACTTCATTTCATAATGCTATGTTAAATCAAAAAAGCCGTCTGTGTAACCTTTCAGTGGGCATATGGTGGAAAATGTAGTTTCTCAAACAGGAAAAAAGAATAGCCTTGTTTCTTCAGATGCATAAAAAGTAGTATTAATAAAAAACATTGCAAAAGTGGGAAGTTTTACAAGCGTGACGGAGTTCGACAGTCAAAAGTTCCCTCAAAAAAGGGAAGAAAGATTGCAGAACACTGTATACTGCTAGTGGACACACCCCTAATCATAAATATACAGTAAATCTTCTATTGACCAATCGAAGATGTGAGTTAGAAGAACATGAAGAGGAATCCCCCTGTGGAGTTATCCACTCTAATTATAATTACTGTAGGAGTCCCTCTAAACACCTCCTTATTGCCAGGGAATTAACCCAACAATAAAATCTAGGGTGAATCATCCATTTTACATCTCCCCGCCCATCCTGGCCGGCCAGTTTGTCTAACAATAAAACCCACGCGAGAGGTGCGGCTGTGAGAATCTCTCATTATGCTAGCAGACACCGAGGCAGCTTGAGAATTATGACATTCTAATCAGTTGAGACTCATAAAATTCTACAAGGGCTCCTCGTTGGGGGTTGAGGGCGATATCGTTGCCGTTATGGTAAACCATTCCAGAGTAAAGATTAAAAGTCTCTTCTTGCCCGTGTGGTTTGCTATCATCAGCGCAGGGGGGTAGACTAAGTGGAATGGACCTTCCTGCGTTGTAGCTTTCCCATTGAATGATGAGCTAAGGGAAACAGCACCTATGATTGAATTAGCCTCATCCATCTTCTGCAGATATACCCTGTGTGTTTGTGTGCTTGGTATATGAAAATACCCGAACGGAAATTGAGTTACTCCGGGAGACTTCTTTTATTTGAAATACAGGGAGTGTGTGCAGAACTGCTAACTCTGGGTTTTGAAGTCACCGTCATCTCATATTGGATTATGTCACAATAAATGCACTCAGAGAAGGATTCAGTCAATGATTTTCATGACTTGAAAGCCTCTCGCATCTCAATTTGTAGTCTGCTCCACCAATGCATTGAATGTTTATCCATAGAAACATGGACATAAGAATGGCATCTGAATATGTCACTAAAAACAAGTCCAGCAATATATTCCTAAACCGTAACACAATAAAACCTGCACATACTGTAGAACTAGTATCATTTAAAAATAATAGTTCTATACAACTGGCAATATTCAGCAGTTCTGTACCTTTTGTCAACCATTACAACGAAAGTCTACTTCAGTCACATTTCTTATCCAAGACCGTTTTTTTTTACAAATGTACTTTTTCAGCAGCATTAAGTACAGATAAACTGCTCTAAACTCCAAACGCTTCAAATGGAGTGTCAGGCCCCAATTCCATAACTCAAAGCCTAATTATTCATTAATACTGTATGTTGAGGAACGGTGATTATTCCAATGTCGCTGAGTAAAAGATTTATCAACTTCTCTGCCTGGCCTTGTTTCCGACAACGTTGGTGAGAGGAAAAAGTAAAGAGAGGGGCTTTGATAACAGCCTTGCAGCCGGTGAAATAATAAACAGGAAGTTGGACGGTGGTTCTTCTCCGAGCAGCCTGGCCTTGTTGACAATGACGGCACGCGTGCCCGTTCACCCTCCCTCCCTAATCACAGTGAACATTTACATTTTATCACCATTTTATCCCGCAGAAAGTCCAAAGCAATCCTCCGCCTGTATTCATTCTCCTCCGTGAGGCGGACTGTGGAATGAGCGGCCCCTGGCTAAACACTGCCTATTGTGATTGGTGAGAGTGGCTCGGACTTTCATCTGATAAGGGAAAAGTCATTATGCACGTGCGGCGTTACGGAGGCACACGCACACACACACCCCCCCAGACTGAGATGAAACTGGGAGAAAATCAAAAGCGTGGACAATCGAAATCAGTGCAATGCTTCTCGTCCAGCCTGTCCAGATATTTAAATAACAAAGCCAGGAAGAGCACGGTGTCATAGCTATGCTGCAGCCGACTGACAGTCCTCCAGTACCTCACTACACCATCATCAATGGACAATGGCTATCGTGTTTGTGAGTTGGGTTAGTCTCTGAATCATACAGTTACATTATTCTCTATTCCCATAGCAGCCGGGTGTCCTAGTGATAGCACAGCAGGTATAGCCACACACACAGACACACACACTCACACAATTATTTGCCCCGCTGGGACCAGCAAGTAACTGGTGCGTTTATTATCTTCCCAAAGCCAGTGCTCCGGGCCAAGAGATCCATCTCTCCTAAACAACGCTGCCTCGGGCTGGGAGGAGATCTGAGTCACAGATGCCGCTTCATCTATAAAAGCCCTTCCTGAAATTGAGGGCAAAGCCTTTGATCTGGAGAGATAACTAGCCTGGCAAGGTAATATGGAGAGACATAACAGAGAAACTGAGATGAGAACTGTAGAGTGGAGGAGGGAGAGTAGTCAGTCAGTCAGTCAGTCAGTCAGTCAGTCAGTCAGACAGACAGACAGACAGAGTCAGACAGACAGACAGACAGACAGTCAGTCAGACAGACAGAGTCAGTCAGTCAGTCAGTCAGTCAGTCAGTCAGTCAGTCAGTCAGCCAGTCAGTCAGACAGACAGACAGTCAGACAGACAGCCAGTCAGACAGACAGGCAGACAGACAGACAGAGTCAGACAGACAGTCAGTCAGTCAGTCAGACAGACAGAGAGAGAAGGTTCAGTAAACACTGCTGTTTATGTGTTTGTGCGCTATCTGAATCATCTTCTGATGCACTGCACTGTTTCCATAGTGAGATATACACACACACATTGGCGCGCACAAACATTTGCGCGCACAAACACACTGGCAGTCACTCTCTCACACACACACACACACACACACACATATACACATACACGTATTGCGGTTGTCGTGTTGACTGAAGTCTCTACTGCATCAATAGACGAGCGAGGTGCATTATGGGACTACTTTATCTGACGTGGTCGATTATTTCTCACATCAGGAGATCATACTGAGTGACTGCAGGACAACTAAATCACTGAGAGATAAAGGAAGTCCAAAGACTGTGTAGTCTAAAGGAAATGTACCCAGCACAACACACACAGGTGAGCAGCTGGAGAATGGAGAGAGAGAGGGAGAGAGAGAGAAAGAGATAGAGAGAGAGAGAGAGAGAGAATTGAATTGAGAGAGAGAGAGTTCTAAGCAGTCTTCATTTATGGAATGTGGAATAAACGTGTGGAATGAGGAACCTGTTTAGATCATTTGGGAAATTAAATCATCACGGTGAACTTGGTGAGCAATGTGCACAATTATAATGAGATTACACTCTGCAATGTACCTCCAATTTTTGGTTAAGATCTTATGAAAATTGGATGGATACATTTGCTCAGAAACACATTTTGTGTTGTTGTATGTCATTATGGCCCTTTCCACTTATTGATTAATGGAAAATGTGTGTGTGGGGGGGCATACGAAACAGAAAAACACACACAGTCTCAGATGTGAGCTTGGCCACCTACCTGTCACAGGATGGTTGCCTAGCAACGCATATATCGATGGTCTGGTTATGCAAATGTGCCTATTTATCTCCCAATAGCCTCAGCTATGTCAGTTTCTCCTCTCCTGAGTGGCCCATCCCGAGTCATTAAACAGGACTATTATCCTCTTAGACCAGGGGTGTCAAACTCAAATACACAGTGGGCCAAAATTTCAAACTTGAACAAAGTCGCGGGCCGACATTGAACAAATGAAAATTTTAATATGGACCCAAACAAGTTTTGCTTTAACATTGAATATGGAACAAGCAACGCTTATTACCATACAATATATAACTTAATAGTGCAGACATGCAAAATCGAATACTGGCGGGCCAGCTCTAGTAGTCATTTGGTATTGCCTCGCGGGCCAAATATAATTACACTGCGGGCCAAATTTGGCCCGCGGGCCAGAGTTTGACACCCCTGTCTTAGACAGTCTGAGAGTCCTGGTGGGAAAGGCTAGTCCTACTCCACTACCTTTAAACACATCTCCATTCACCTGGTTAAGGGGAATCCATGACCGTATAATCTCCCCAAATCACAGCACTACACAATACGCAATATTTTGAGATGGTTTTCATTGCCACAGCTTTAGTGTGACATTGGACGGCGCAAAGACATCTAAAAATGTTACTCTTGATTTGATTGATTGATTTGATTGACACATTACTATTGATTTGGGATATAATACAGAGCAGTTTTGACCGTTTTTTTGGAGCCCGAAGGAGAAGGTTGTAGATCCATTTCCCACAGTGATTGAACCAAATCTGGTAATTAGCTTGGTTATTTTGACTCCTTTCATCTATAACAGCTCGCCTGCAGAAGCCCTCCGGGGATTCCCATCTGATGTCGCCAGATCCACTAAGCCTCCGTGCTCAATCTAATACAGCAGATCTACAGACTGAGCCAATCAAACCCCCCTAGAGGGGTCGACAAAACCAGCTATTAAAAGCGTCCATCTGATCTAGAATCAGAAACATTGGCGCCTGGTTGGCCGTCTTCACCTCAGTGGTAGGCTTGACTCTGACCTCAGGCCTGCGTTTCACCTTGAAGGGCTACACATTTATCTTCCCCCGCCTGGCGGGGTCTTGGGGGGGGGGGGGCGTTTAGTCATTACTCGAGCCGTGTTGAGAGCAGCGAGTGAAGAAGAGTGGTCACTAGCTCCCTGAGGCGCCATCGCTCTGCTGCTCTGGATCAATGGTGACACTATTAACCGCCAGTGTTGTGGCTAGGCAAGCTGCAGCCATGTTTGGGCTAGCCAGACCTTGACCTCCAATGGACGGGTTCAAAGAGGAGGAGTTGGGTTGTGATATACAGTAGGATATTTGTGTGCACTGCTGGCACAATCACCTAACCGCCCCCATCCTCAACGATCGATAGCCCAATCATTTTCAGTTTTCCTAGTAAACGGCTAGCTGGAGATGTGTCATTGGTTGTTCCGCGTAATGGTGCTGTGGAAAAGGGGAGTGTCAGGCAGCTGTAATGTAGGTCCTCTATCTAAACTTCGGGGGTGGGAAAGTGCTTATCGATTTACCACCTTCAAGGATGTTTGCTGGTGCTGATACACTGGATATGGGTTTTTTATACACATACAGGATCACACACACACCATCGCGGGCGCACACAGGTTCACACACACACACACACACACACGCACACACTCACATACACACAGGTCTGGTCCTCACACATCTGTTTAATCACAATATTTACGCAAAGGATTACCAGTATACAAATATGTATATAATTCAAGGTCATAAAAACATACTGTATGAAGTTGTTCCTTACAACAGGGTGATTTACTGTATCTGTAATGACAATGTTGCTGCAGAGAGAAGGAGGTCAGTCGGTGGTCAGGCTCTTCTATGGACGGGGTGTTTACTAAATTGTGCTGTAGATTGAAAAAGGATTGAAGACTAGAATGGCACTCAGTGTGCAGACCTCCGCCCTTGAATGCATGTCGTCAGCATGTGCAGTGACATTAGGGTACCGATACCGAAACAAATGTCATAAATATACAGGTGGTGCATCACCGTTACAGTTTATGAGCAGCTGGGTTTGACACAGCTGAGGTCGGCAGAACGGGTGCTCCTCGGCTCTGCTCTCCGATGAATCTCCGCTAGCTAGCTGGCTATATAGGACAGGACCGACAGCAGTGCTAGCTAGCTATGATCATAACTAGGTAATTCAAAGCAGTTGATCTTCGTTATCATGCCAGGATTAAATTACTTTGTTGCTAATACCTGCAAAATAGCTAGCTGAATCAATCCTTTCCAGCATGCTATAGATTTCAGAATAAACGAACAAATACCCTTTTTAACAATCGGAAAGGCACTGAAATTGCAATCAAATAACCACGTATACTTGTATTTTGTGCCAGCCATTCTGTCACATTACAGTAAAACGTTACATTTGACGGCTTCCAGTTTTGACACCCGTTCGGTTGACTGGACTTTCCTGACCTCTGATGTTCAGACCTCTAGTTTGTGTGGTTGAGGACGGTTGGGGCATGACAGATCTATAAAACAAAGTAGGTTTGTTTTTAACACGAAATTAATGCACACAAACTTCTCAGCATTCTAAAATCTCAGCTGAACACGTGAAATTGTATCTATATTACTTTTGCGAAGTGTTTTATGGAGAGAGGTAGTCGTTGCTGCCCTCTAGTGGTCAGTCGGAAGTATTAATAACTCCTATTCATGAAAAATAATTTGGGCCTCTCAACCACACGAACACGGCGATTTCACCCACTCAATCGGAGATTTCTTTAAACGGGTAAAAAATAAAAAAAATATCCGATTGAGTGGATCAGTGTGGTTAGATTAAACGGAGCTGGTGTCGATGCGATGACGTCAAGCGTCAAGGGTCAAGCCGTTCGCACATGCGCATTGAAGCAAAACGGTTTTCAAAAACAACAATGGCGGAAATGTACCATATTATTCTTCGCCATTATTTTTCTGTTATTTTGTGCTTTTTTCTGTCTGTTTCGAAGAGTGCCCTGTTCACGTCTTGAGTCACTGCTGCCGTTTCAGTACAACTGGCTGCGCATGCTCACAATGTTCTTCTACGGTATTTGACATTTTGCTTATCGCTACCTACTGGCCTGGCATGGCATTGCAGGCTTTAGGGGCGATCGTGTTCGGTTTTGGCTGTTCATATGGTCAGAGATATTTTTGTGAGTTATTTTTTTAAACGAGGACGAAAAAATCCACGTAAAAAAACATCCATGTACGTGTGGTCCAGGCCTAAATCATGTGTAGTTAAAAAAAAAAAGGCAGACAACAACCATTATCTGTATTAACTTAAAACTATGATTTCCAATTCACATTCGGAATTGCAAAGCTCTAAAATAGAAAGCAACTTTACAGTAACTCATTCACGCCGACAATCTATTTCCCTCTGGCCCATACACCATTTCCATACCATTATTGAGTCCCAATTGACCATGACAGGCCCTCTCTTTTCTCAGCAGGCACCATACAGGATGCCTATAATGAAATGGTTTTCAATTTATTCCTTACAAGATACACCACCATCTTCAATCTGCTCAAAGTCCAACGGCTCCAGGAGTAATATCATGCATCTCCGCCGACAATTCAATTTGGTGTGACAAAAAAAATTGATTGCGACCAGGAGATAAAGAGCATAAAGAGTCATTTAAGATTCCATCCGGATACCCATACACTCAATGAATCCATTGCCTTTGGGGGCTTCTCATACTAGTGCAACTCTTTTGACAATGGCTGCACAGAGAATAGCAGGGTTTGACCTTGTCGCTGGAAGTTAAGGAATTCAGCGGCATCACGAATGAGGTATTGACTAGGAACTGGGAACCCATGATTATTTTATAAAAACTCTCAGAAAGTCAACGGGTTCAGAGGAATACATTAAACATGACAAAGACATATAATTCGATGGTCACACCCCTCATCTCTCATTGGTAGAAAATTCTTACCAATGGAAATGACACTTCAGCTGATAATCGGGTAAACCATCTGAGCCAAACCAATTTTGGAAACCTTCCTCATTATTTTGCCTGGTGAGCATGACCCAGGAAACACCCCGGTGACACGTTCCTGGCACAGGTGAACCCAAATCTCTCTTTCCTCCATTGACCCGTACCGGGTTTGCGCTGGGCCGTGATAGGCCATCACCATGGCAGCGCACGTCACGGCCGGCGCCGATTGGCCCAGGGGCCCCGTGGGGCCCGCTGGGGTCAGAGGAGTGGTGGAGGAGGCAGATGGGACCCCGGTTGATGTATTATGCATGGGTGACAAGCATCCTCAGGAGAGGCAGCTGAGACCCTGGCCAGAGAGGGTTGGCCAGCCTCCCTGCCCTCTCTCCAGCCCCTCCCCTCACAGTTCTGTGACCCTGCACTCATTTCAGATGAATATACAGGGAAATTGGCCCATTGTGTTGAAATATTCATAGTTTTTTACTTTTTTCAGATTGGTATTTGGTCTGACACAGCTGACTTCGATATTGCACTCTCTGTCCTTTCTGCTTGCATTTCCATACTGCCTGTTTCTGCATATTGTATGGTATATCTTGCATGCTGAGTATTATATATATATACATTTACTTGTATCGTTGTGAAAATATAATTGCATGAATGATTTTATTGATTGCTTTTGACTGCATTTCATAATGATCTCTGAAATACCATAGCTCTTAACCCCTGACATATACTTTTTACCCCCTAATAATGATATTGAACAGTCATTTCGATCATATATTCCATATTGCCATCACACATACAAATAAGGAATCTAAAGTTCAATCTAGAGTTCACTGGCTGTGTATCTTAATTTACATAAAATAAACAATAATTGGCTCCTAGTGTTTTCAGGTGATGGTTGACAATAGATTGCATCAGAACTTAATGTTTCCAGTTCATTCACAGGAAGGTGACAAATGATGGACAATATGCCCTGTGTGTGTGTGTGTGTGCGCACGTGTGTGCATGTGTGTGTGTGTGCAGGGATGAAAATAAACACCTGCCACCGGCCAAATGCAGGTAAAATTTCCAATTGGCGACTAGATTTCAGAAGGCTATCTGAAAAAAAAAAATTGGGCCGGTAGATTTTTTCATCTACAGTCCCCTTGGTAGGTGACTCACCGTGAGCCAAAAAGTTAATTTTCACCCCTGTGTGTGTGCGTGTGTGTGTGTGTGTGTGTGTGTGTGTGTGTGTGTGTGACAGGTGACAGGCATGTCTGTCGCTACAGTACACTGGGATGCGTAAAGCAGAATGGAGGTCAGAGAGACTCCTTCACCTCCACCCCCCTTCCCCCCCCTCACACACACCCCATGACTGTCAAAGTCACCCTCGCCTCGCAGCCCCCCAAACTGGAGCCCCCCTCCTCTCCTCCCGCTATCCCTCCCTGTCCCGTTTGAGCGACAGCTCGGCCAATGCAGTCACAGTAAGACGTGTGGGGGGGGGGGGGTGCGCAGGAGTAGGGGGGGGGCTCTGGTTCCCATCTCCTCTCAGCCGGACGACCCAGAACAGATGGACCTGGGTTGGGAGGGACAGGAAGAGAAAAAGGGAGGCGTCTTCACCATGCTAACGAGCGAGCGGCGCTTGTCGGTGTCTTTGTGTTCTACCGGGTCGGCGATGTGAAAGTGCCGCGTTGGGGAAACTGTCCTCTAAAGCTCATGGTGGTCTTCCGTGGGCAGTAAGGCTGCTTTTGTAAAACTCTAAATGTCCACACGGATAGTCCGACAAAATGGTGAGGGAGTGGACATTTTGATTCAGCTTAACCTGCGGCAAATGAGGGGAAAGAGAGAGAAAGCCAGACTGTGCAGGGTTAGGGGGGACAGGGGCGGTTATGGGTGATGAATCAAAGAGGCTGGAGCCTGCTGAGTCCCTAAGAACCGCATGTTCACTTGCCTCAGTTTCAGTGAGACAGGTAGAGAGAGACAGGTAGAGAGAGACAGGTAGAGAGAGACAGGTAGAGGGAGAGAGAGAAACAGGTATTGTAGAGAGAGGTAGGTAGAGAGGGAGGCAAGTAGAGAGAGACAGGTAGAGAGACAGGTAGAGGGAGAGAGAGACAGGTACTGTAGGTAGGTAGAGAGAGAGACAAGTAGATAGAGGTAGAGAGAGAGAGAGAAAGAGAGAGAGACAGGTACTGTAGGGAGAGACAAGTAGAGAGGTAGAGAGAGAGAGAAAGAGAGAAAGAGAGAGGTACTGTAGAGAGAGGTAGGTAGAGAGAGAGACAAGTAGAGAGAGAGACAAGAGAGGTAGAGAGAGATAGTGAGGGAGAGAGAGAGAGGTAATGTAGAGAGATGTAGGTAGAGAGAGACAAGTAGAGAGAGCTAGAGAGAGAGAGAGAGAGACAGGTACTGTAGACAGAGGTAGGTAGAGAGAGAGACCAGTAGAGAGAGGTAGAGAGAGAGAGAGAGAGAGAGAGAGAATTGAAGAGATGGAGAGAGAGAAAGGGCCAGGGTCTTCTGGCATCCGTAGACGGTCACTCGACAGTCCCCCCACGTCCACGCTGGTGTGTAAGTGGATTTTCTCCCGGCTCTGAACACTAAAATACACTTTTTAGCCACAGAGAGAGATGAAGAGCGAGAGAGAATATAGTAAAAAGACAGACAGAGGTCAAAAGCAGAGGCGTCAGAGTGACCTGTTTCACATGGAGTTCTACAGTGCTGAATACAGTAGGTGCTGGCTCCTCTTAACATGTCTGCACTCAAAGGAGGATGCTTCAAGACTAGCAAGCGTAGCTTTTGTTAGCAATGAGCAGAGCCAATGGCACACCTGGGCAGCACAAAACACTAACAGTCCAATCGACACTGGCTAACCAGGAAATAGCATGATGGTGTAACGGTCAGCTCGTGAGCAAAGCGGACGCAGACTTCGCCAAAAATATATGGAATATGTAGAGAGTGGGTCGTATGCCCACCTCCCTTGTTCTCTGTAAAGCGCATTGTGTTGCCTCTGGGTATGAAATGCGCTATACAAATAAACAATGGGCCTCAAATGGGCCACTGTTTAGTCATTAACGGCAAGAAAAATTGTGAGAGCAGAACACAAACTCACTCACACATGCTGCTAGAGGATAACAGACTAGGGGTACGCGTCGTCACACCTACAGTAGGCTACCTCTCAATTTAAAGACCTCAGTCAATTCTTCCAGGTCCCCTCTATAATATTATATTATCATTATCAGGAGTTCAACTGCACACAATTCTGACATCACTCCTTCAGTGATAGCATCCTGCCCTCCCTTCCCGAGTGCCATGAGCTCATCATATCCCTGCCTCTCCTCTCTCCTCCTCCCCCTCTCATACGAACGACAGTTTCCCAAAGGTCACAGGAAATTATGCGCAGAGCATGAGAGAAGGCGGAGGGGAGGGAGAGAGAGATACAGCGGAGGGAAGAGAGAGCGCCGATAACAGCGTGACCATCCTCTCTTTCATGTTCCTGTCATCTTTATCTGACAACGTCTGTTAAGGCGCGCGCGGCGTAGATGCGCTTATTCAAATTCATTACATTTATTATTAAAGCTTCTGCGCTAGTAGATAGCGTCAGCCGAATAAATATTCACTCTACCTTCCTGGGTTGACACCAATCAAATTCATTTTAGGGCCACGCGGGTCATCGCGGGATAATCGGAAGATGACTCTCTGATGTGGACAGGCTGAGAGAGAGAGAGAGAGCGATTAGCATACAAGCTAAGGCTACGCTCCGTCCGTTTGACTAATGACCTCTGGCTTTAAACGATCTCTCCAATCACAAGAGAGATCTTAGCCTCGCCGAGTCTTAATGGGTGATGAAGTGAGGAAATAGCCTTGTCGTCACGGCTGTACCGCGCACCGTCAATATTTCAATTTTATCGGAGGCACTTTTTAGAGCAGCGCCGGCAATTTATGTCTTGAAAACAATTTGCATCAGGGCAGAAAGATGCATGATTGAAAAGAATGATGGATTTAATTTCCAACACAAGGGGCTGTTAGTAGTGTGTAGCCCAACGCTTGCTTGGTGCAGGTGTATGTGCAGCCTATGTGGCCTGAACATTAAACGATTAACCACGCATGCTATTTGTTTACAAAAAACAACATGTCAGTGCCTTTATGGCGATTACCTTAATAGGTTTAAAATACTGGTGACATTTTTTTCATCTATGGGTTCTATGAAGCCTGCCATCATGACCTTTGACCTGATGAGATAAACAAGCGATGTCATTTCCAGGTTCCCAGTGTACCTGCGCATCCACAAGGAGGTGCCTCATCAGGGTCATGGACTTGTGCAGGGTCTGCTGCTCACTGGGCAGAAAGGCGTGGTCCTCTTCTAAGGCCTTGGGCCTGCTCACCATGAAGTGGGCGATCTGGTCATTCAGGCTGTTCAGAGATAGCACCGCTGCAGGAAGAGAAACACACACACAGACAAACAAACACACACACTGTTGAGTAGTAGGCCTAGTAGTAGTAGTGGTAGTAGTGGTAGTGGTAGTAGTAGTAGTAGTAGTGGTAGTAGTGGTAGTGGTAGTAGTAGTAGTAGTAGTAGTAGTGGTAAGTCTCAGCTTAAAACGCACTTGTTCTCACTGGCTTTTGAGGCCTGATAGCCTACATCCCCTGTCCTGTTTTGTGTCCTGTCCTTTTATTGTTCTGTGATTATGTGCACTTTATTCTGTTTTTTGTTTTAGTTTATTTTATATATTGTACAGCACTTTGGTGCAACTTCGGTTGATTTTAAACGTGCTTTATAAATAAAGTTGACCTTGACCTTGACCTTGGTAGTGGTAGTGATAGTAGTAGTAGTAGTGGTAGTGGTAGTGGTAGTGGTAGTAGTAGTAGTAGTGGTAGTGGTAGTAGTAGTAGTAGTAGTAGTGGTAGTAGTAGTAGTAGTAGTAGTGGTAGTAGTAGTAGTAGTAGTGGTAGTGGTAGTAGTCGTAGTGGTAGTGATAGTAGTAGTAGTGGTAGTAGTAGTAGTAATGGTAGTAGTAGTAGTAGTGGTAGTACTAGTAGTGGTAGTAGTAGTAGTAGTGGTAGTGGTAGTGGTAGTAGTGGTAGTGGTAGTGGTAGTGGTAGTAGTAGTAGTAGGAGTAGTAATGGTAGTAGTAGTAGTAGTGGTAGTACTAGTAGTGGTAGTAGTAGTAGTAGTGGTAGTACTAGTAGTAGTAGTAGTAGTAGTAGTGGTAGTGATAGTAGTAGTAGTAGTGGTAGTAGTAGTAGTAGTAGTAGTAGTGGTAGTGGTAGTAGTCGTAGTGGTAGTGATAGTAGTAGTAGTAGTGGTAGTGGTAGTGGTAGTAGTAGTAGTGGTAGTGGTAGTGGTAGTAGTAGTAGTAATGGTAGTAGTAGTAGTAGTGGTAGTACTAGTAGTGGTAGTAGTAGTAGTAGTGGTAGTACTAGTAGTAGTAGTAGTAGTAGTAGTAGTGGTAGTGATAGTAGTAGTAGTAGTGGTAGTGGTAGTAGTAGTGGTAGTAGTAGTAGTAGTAGTAGTGGTAGTACTAGTAGTAGTAGTAGTAGTGGTAGTGGTAGTAGTAGTAGTAGTAGTGGTAGTGATAGTAGTAGTAGTGGTAGTGGTAGTGGTAGTAGTAGTAGTAGTAGTAGTAGTAGTAGTGGTAGTAGTAGTAGTAGTAGTAGTAGTGGTAGTGGTAGTAGTAGTAGTAGTAGTAGTGGTAGTAGTAGTAGTAGTAGTGGTAGTAGTAGTAGTAGTAGTAGTAGTGGTAGTAGTAGTGATAGTGGAAGTAGTAGCGGTAGTAGTAGTGGTAGTAGTAGTAATAGTAGTAGTAATAGTAGTAGTATATTGATACCCGGAGATACATTTCCCTGACATAGCGTCACACGATCACTGAGTGCCCTTGAACCTACCAAGCCAATAAAAGTTCAGAATGGAAAACAGAATTGTACATTGTACAAGCAAATTATACTCTTGTTTTTCTCTGCAGCTCAGATGAAAAATGGAGGGGCCAACAGGGTGATGTTGTCTTGTTGAATACATGATGGGAAAATGTAATACATTTGTCTTGACAGGCAAATAGGTGTTTGCAAATGATTCTGTATGTATTATCCGTGACAATAGCTTCTCACAAGAAACAAAGAATGGGTGTCTGTACTGTAAGTGTCTAGTGTCTCTAGCACAGTAGTGTAGTTGTGTTCCATTATAACCTCAGTGGGCGCATCCCACGTGCCTGAGATGAACTGAGCCTTCATCTACCAGTCTAGACGTGTGGAGACACCAAAGCCTTTTGGGGGATGAGTACGCAAACACAGCGATTCCCTTTCCTGTAATACAATTGTTAAAAAACCGCCTCCATGGGTCTACAGTGATCTACAGTACTGTGTGACATTGCATATATTCAGTACTAGAGAATTTACAACAGTACGATGAAAACCCCAAAGGTGACGGTAAAACAAATCAAAGTTACAGCACCAGGAACCCAAGGGATCGGCCTAATAGCTTTTCCTTCTCGGATGGAGGTGGATATCTCAGTGGAAGAGTAGAGTTTTCCTCCAGTGCTGTCACCCTGTCAGCTGCTTCTCCCTTTCTGGTCCAGAATGTTCCGTGTCTGTCGCAGGCTCTACTTCCTGTTTCCGTTTCCCTGTACTCCTGCCCTGATGCATCCCTGGCAAACCTCTCCTTTCAGGTTTCCTCTAGCTAATCTCCCACATTAGCAGTCAGCTAGCCCTGCTGTGCACACACACACACACACACACACACTCAGTAGGCTGCTTCCTCAGCCCACTTCCATTTGCCATTAATCCCTCTTAGTCTCTGAAAGGTCCCTGCAACTATTCTGGAGGTCGCCCACGTGGTGGAAATGTTTCATACAAAAAAGGAAAAGAAATGAACCCATTTGCATATTTTGTGCCATTGCTTTTAACGAGCTGCTGCACTATTATTATTATCATCTTCTTTCAGCACTCTTAATACTTTAATGTCTCTGCTTCGGTTAAAAGTGAGCCTCGGATTTTGAATTAAAGATCTGATGTGCTTAAATAGCCGGGTGATTGCATGCTGAGAGTTGCTGCAGGGCTTTTTTTTAAGGATGCAAATCTAAAGACTCTTTCACATGGAGCCAACGCCATACAAGCACATAGATGAATGTGTTGCATAATCAAAAGTCTCTCACTTGTAGCTGACAAACGGGCTTTGTTGCAGGTACACCAAAGGCACCTGATAAGAAGCGAGTGAGAAGATGCCTACCCTCGTGGTGAGAGCGTTTTCAAACGGGGCGGCTTGCCTTCGAGTCTTTGAACTTGCGAGGCGTTAGCCACCTGAGTTGATTGCAGCGCACAGGCTGAGCCAGTCGACTGTAGAACCATCTCCGTCACTTCGGAAACTAGCCTACAGACAGGAAAACGTGAGGGAGACGATGGGGAGCTTTTGAAGGGTCATTGATCCAAGTCAGCTGGGTTACATTTTCCCCCCAGCTTTAACTGGCTGATTAATGCACAGATGGCTGCGGTCCACTTTCATGGCTGTCTGGTTCTGTGTCAGTTGCGGCTGATACGGGATGAGGTGCAGATGAAAATCAGCCCGGCTCTTTTGGGATGACTGTTCTGGGGATGACTCTGGAGAGTTCCTCACACCCCTAGTGCCCCCCGCTGGGCGAACAGAGAATGTGCAAACTAAGAGAAAGCTATATGACCAGAAGGGGTTTTAGTGACTCATATGAGCGACCAATATATTGATATCTAAACACCTTACTGTAGCTTCAGGGGATGTGTAGATGTGTAGTACCCATGTCTGGCTAGCATGGGTTGATTCCCAAACAGAAAAAGACACAAACTCAATCTCAGCCCCAAGCCATGATGTGCTCTCCGGTTCTTCATTTGTAGGGCAGGCTAATAGGATCACAGCAACACTATCAAACTCAAGATCTGACCTGGAATTCATTCATTCAAGAGCTCAAAAGCCTATCTGTATTCTCATGTTGTGTGACTGTATTACATATTAAAACGCATTTCAAAACAAAAGTTAGCTAGTAGTCCAATCATTTGAAATACTGCCGTCAGATTATTTCGCCACAGTTATGAATGGTTTTATGGTAATTGCTAGTGTGTGGGTCATTGAACTCATCTTATCCTGATGTCAGATGTAAAATCAATATGAGTAATAATAGCTGATTACATTGACCCTATGAGTCAACGTATTGATTGTCCAATAGCCTTTACTGACACCATTAAGGATAAGGCCTTAGTGCGGCAAAACTTCATGCCCCATCTCCCGTCTCCAACACCATTTCCTAGTTTAGTGAAACACACCATTTCCAGCAGTGGAATCGAAATGCTGCTCTTCCGTTGGAGTTTTAGCGCTGTTCCATTTTCAGGGATCTGGACCGTGGCACATTCCATGATAAAGGGATTGGCGTTCACTCCAAAGAGGAAGAAGAGAAATGTGTTGTGACGGACTGGGAGTTGTTAGCGAGAGCTAATGGAATGCATCTCCTCCCCCCCCCTCCCTCTCTCTCTCTCTCTTCTCCCTCTCCTCACATTCTCTCTCTCATTACGTTGCGGGCCAGGGCTCACAAGGCCTCGCTTCTCCTCCGGGGGGCCATTGGGGATGGAGCGCAGGGACGAGTGGAGGCGGAGACATCCTGTCAGGTCTTTATCCCTCCAGCTGGGACAACCATCAGGACAGACGCGACGACGCACGGACGAGGAATGGCTGAGAAGAGGATGACTTTATACGGTATTCTCCACATCTGAAGGGAGGCTGCGATGTACAGGTACAGTATAGTACATCCTCCATCGTACAGTGGTCACATCCTCCACCCTGGGTAGGTCATCATATCCTGTAGTTACTACAGTAGTTTAGTAACCTGTAGTAACTACAGTATATGTGCACCTACAGTATGTACTTCTTCTGTACAAAGCAAATGATGGAGCTCACATGAAAGGTTCGAAAATATTGTGAGGAACCCGTCCCTCTTGCACTAGTCTAATAGGTTCTGAACCACAGACACTTCCAGAAGGTTATTTGCACCTAGGGCTGGGTTAAAAAAAATCGATTCATTAATCAAATGATTCAGAATCGATTCATGAATCCCAAAATCGATATTTTATTTAATGAATGAATGAATAAATGAAGGAATGAATAGTTCATTAATTCATTCAATAATTTATTCATTCATTCATTTTTGGAAATCAGTATTGATACCCATCTGTAGTAGGCCTGTTGATGTGTTGCATAACTTGACAGTCATGTAATTAAGGTTACAGCAAAAAAAACAAAAAACAGGTTTTAGTAACACTAACCGAATCGATATTGAATCGTTGATATTGTGATAATCGATTCTAAACCTTGTGAATCGGAATCGAATCGATTCTTGAAATTCGAATCGATACCCAGCCCTATTTGCACCTCGGGCCAAATTCAGCTTAGATTAATAATTTGATTCTCAGCGAAAGTAAAAAAACAAAAACACTATTCTTTGATTAAGGTGACGCGTCCCGATGGGAGATGGAAGTCAACCAATTACCCTGATCAATAGATTCCATTAGAGACGGCTTACGACAAAGCTTGAAAGCAGTCGGTGCCATATTTCCAGACGGCACGTGAGAATAGCATTGCATCGTAACTCTCACAGTATCTCACAGTCATCGCAATAGAGGATAAAAACAAAGGTTTGGACTTTAGATTAACTCCATGTTTACTTTCATGTTCTCTCTGGAACAAGTTGCTTTGACCATGATCAAACCGTTCAATTTGTGCTCTTTTTACTCAGGAGCTAATGGGAACATTTCCCCATCCACCGCCCTGGGGAACGCAAAGTCCTGTTCTGCATGTGGACTACAGAGAGGGCCTCCACTGAGTAGGAACCTCAATGAGAATCTGTCATCTGGTTTATAAAATGCACCATTAACCGGAATAGGAAAATTATGCTGGTCAAACATCTGCTAAATAGGGCTTGCTCACTGAGCTATACTGTGGGTGAGCAGAAAACAAATAAATGAAATGCATTCAGCCAAGCCTTTCAGAGGTAATTGACGCCACCTTTTTGCACCTACCATATTTGTTATAATAGCTAGGCTAATTTCGACTCATAAAAAACCATTGGAGGGGCTCGTTGCGAAACGGAATGTTTTATTCACTGACTAGAGTGTCCTGTCCCCTGTCTCCACTTTGGCATTCACTGTAGAGAGCGAGTTGCAGTTAACAAATGATTGCGAGATAAATGAAGAGTGCCTACCCATATTAATGGTAAACGGTGATGTCTGTTCATGTCCGTTATGTATTTATACATAATTCATATGTAAGAACTGAGTTTTCAGAGGAGGGCAGGTCATTGAGTGGATAACAACCTTTGACCTACACATCCTGTCACATACAGGAAGTCACGAGGACATGCAGCACAGGAATCGAGGACAGATGGGTGATGAGGTGGACAGGAAACAGCGGCAGATGCAAACATGCTTTAAATACGCACTCTGACTCATAACTTCAATGTTAACACTGACTGAAGTGAAGCATTTTCTGTAAATTCATTCTTCAGAATAAATGTACAGTGAGGAACAAAACATTATTTATGTACAGTAATGCAGATGTGCTTACACTAAATGGCCATTGCTGAGTAGTACTAAAACATGAGCAATAAAATGTAAAGTGAGGAACAAAACATTATTTATGTACAGTAATGCAGATGTGCTTACACTAAATGGCCATTGCTGAGTAGTACTAAAACATGAGAGAGAAAGCAGAAATTCAAGCGACTACATCTGTGAAGGGAGCATTTCCAATACAACACTGCCCTCCTCTGGCAAACCACTTGCTCTTCGAAATTGCTTGATGTCACACATTACATTGATAGTCATAGCGCAATGGGGGGCAGCACGTAGCTCGGGAGGTAGAGCCGCCGGCTGGGGATCGCAAGGTTCCCAGTTCGATCCCAGCTCCCAGCATTGTGCCAAAGTATCCTTGAGCACTGAACCCCAAAATCGCTTACAACACATGGCACAGTTTCCTCCCAACCCAATATGAAAAACACGCAGAAGAACAGATGCTCTTCAGTCCGGTCCCTGACCAAGACTTGGACTGAGCACATGGACTTGGTCCCTGGGCGCCATGAACGATGGCTGCCCACTGCTCCTGGCTGGACAGCCTGGATGGGACAAATGCAGGGAACAATTTCCACCTGCGCCGCCCGAAAAATTGGCACGTGTGTGTGCCGTGACGCTGCTCACTGTGCCACAAAGACCCCCCCCCCCCTGGTCAGGTCCTGTAATCTATTTATTAATTTTAGAATGTGATTATAATTAGCCTATAATAGTGTGTCGTTTTTGCAAATATGGAACAGATGCATCGACTGAAGTGGCGAAAAACAGATTCTCATTCCATCTATAAGGTGAAATGTTTACAACACGCCCATTAATCTAGATCCCTGCGACCACAGGGAAATCAATCAGAGTAATGAGCTGCTAAGCAACACCAGGAGTCACGTCCTGATCTGATCAAGAACACCGTGACCGACTCTAACCTCAAAGTCGGAATCCTGCCAAATGGAAAATGTGACATTTGCACGCCAAATTAGCGACGAAGGGGCTCCTAGTGTACGTACATGAATCATCATTAACCGCCTGCTGCGTTTTATATCACGCCATATTTCAAATGCCACGACTGACGGGTTGAAGGTATGAAGTAGCAATGTACCGTAATGGGTCATCTGTAGGCTATAATGGGCCATATGAGGAGCAGTAACACGGGGTAACGGATTGCCGGATGGTTATTTGAACGGTCAGGACAGGCCGGGGATGTGATGTGAGGTGATGCGTGTGTGGAGGACTCGGGTTCAGAGCTGATGGAATGAGATCTCCATCACAGGGTGGCAGCTGGGCGCCTGGTGCAATGACCCCACCAGGCCCTGGGAGGGGGGGGGGGGGGGGGGTCTGGTATTAACATGAGCACGAGGACATGCTCACACATCGGACGCATTTTAGCACAAGGCACGATGCTCTCCACCAATACCTTTCTCAAGCAAATCAAATCAAATCAAATTGTATTTCTATACTGTAGTGCCTTTGGTGCAAGGCTGCAATACAAAGTGCTTCACAGGGCAATAAAAATAGAGTCGAAATACAATAAAATACAACAATTTAATAAAAAATACAATACAATGAAAGAAAATGAGCAATACAGTCAAAATCTGAGATACTACACAAGGTAAAACAGGGAAACCAGGGAGGCGCAGTAAAAGGGGGAGGTTAAAATAAGGTAAAAGGATTAAAAAGGTTGAGTTGAGATTGCGTTTAGACTGTGGTGCCCCTGTGGAGCTCCTCTGGCAGGCTCTTCCAGAGGTGAGGACCAAACACATTGAAAGCCACCTGACCGTACTCCTGGCGCGTGTGTGTGTGTGTGCGTGTTAATGGTATAGGACAGGTGACACGTGTTTTAAGGAGTCACCTGTCCTATACCATTAACACACACAAGCGCGCGCGCACACACACACACACACACACACACACACACACACATTTCCAATCATGTAGCACATGATTCCTTTATAGACAGCCTCTGTATCCTCAGGAGAAGAACACGATTAGCGCTGTTTAATGAGCAGGAATGCAGGAATGAGAGTTCTGCCGTCTCTCTGCTCTGTAGACAGCAGCTCCCCAGGGAGAGGCTTCATGATGATGCATGCCTCTCTCTCCGTCTACTCTGTGTGTGTGTGTGTGTGTTTGTGTGTGCGCTCGCGCGCTCGTTCGCTTGCATGCATGCGTGTGTGTGTTCAGAAAACGGGTCCAAACGGTACAAGCTCTGCACAGCAGGAGCGAAATCTAACAGCTTTTCATATCTGTCTGGCACCCTAATCTCCAGTAGCGACAACATCCCTCCAAGCAGCCTGCCGTTCCTGCTGAAGTCGTGTGACGTACAGTATGCTCTCTCTCTCTCTCTCTTTGCAATAATTCATGTCCTCTACAACTGTTGCAATGGCAGCATCCCATTTCCTGGCACACTCTCTCTGATGCGAGTGCATCGGTTCTCTTGGCAGTAAGGGGTAGCCAGGATGTTTTGAAGTATGGCTTGTAGATGGCTACATAGGATACTCACCAACGGCAAGAACAGTGGTGTTGTCTCAGACCTTTATATATTCATGACAGTGGCCTCTTACAAACCTTTGCCACTCAACACTCTGTGGAAGAAAGACATCAGCTCTCCTTCCGATTTGAATTGGCATACTATATGGTCCAGTATTTCCTTGTCTTCTCGAAATCCAAATCATCAATTCACACATTACTAATTCATCCATAGATCCTATTTTACTCCCAGAAGACTGCACCAAATTCAATTTAGAGACAATCCATTTTGTGGTACTTTCAAACATATGGTATGGCACTGCCCGGAGGTTAACAGATTCTGGCAAAACATCTCTAGCATTCTCTCTATTATCATGGAGAGGACCATTCCTTACTCCCAATGTCTGCTATTACTGAATGATACTTCATCTATGAAGATTACCACCAATGACAGACGCCTTCTATTAGCTGGTCTTACAGCTGCCAAAAGGCTTATAGTCTGTCGCCGGAAGCTTCCGCATTCATTGTCAGTAAAGGAATGGCTCTCCTCTTATAGAGATATTGCCCAGTTAGAGCTCTCCACTGCTCGACTACGTGGTGCCAACTCCAGAAACATCCTTTGTTGGGCTAGTCTATCAGAAAGGATTCATCGTTTACTATAGACATGTAAATGTACATATCTCTACTCTATCTCTAGTGTTTATTTATCTGTGGATACATTGGGGGATAAATGATCAATTTGTTTGGCATGTAAAAACAATCAATCAATCAATCAAAGCTTTATTTGTATAGCGCATTTCATACCCAGAGGCAACACAATGCGCTTTACAGAGAACAAGGGAGGTGGGCATACGACCCACTCTCTACATATTCCAGAGGGAAGCAAAAAAACAGTAATCACCCGGGGGCCAGATAAGTGAGCTGTAAAAATTCTTCCCTGATCCCTCTCAACAAGGCGATCGAGCAAGCTCCAGGAGTATGTTTGTAAAAACACTGCTGCTGTGTCAAAACCGGTCCTTCTTTCATGTGATCCAGACCTATAGGTTTGGATCCCTATCATGTGATACCTGGGGAAGGGGTTGGGTAGGGGATGAGGAATGGGTTTGTGTTTTGATGAATGGATGAGTTTTCTGTCCTTGTATCGTATTATGTTTGTGTTATTTGTATTGTATTGTTTGTGTGTTGTATTGTATTGTTATTGTTTTTTGTGTTGTATTTTGCATTGTATGATGTCTTGTATGTTTGTCTTTGTCATAAAAAAGGAAAATTCCAATAAAAATTTGATCCAAAAAAAAAAGTATGGCTTGCTGACCTGCCTTGGTATATTGCCTACTACAATTCGTATAAAAGACTATGACCTCCAGATGCGATAGGGGAGTTGGCGTTAGGTCTTTGATAAACAGTGAAAATTGACAACATAATAAACAGACTTGTGGCGAACGCCAACGCGAGGACGGACACTAGCCGACAGAAAGAATACCACGCTTCCATCCTCGTCTGTTACCTTGTAGTCTGGCACTCCAGTCTCTGGTGATCGTATCGCTGCCAATACAAAGCCCAGCACAGACAGACAGCATCTTATCATGTTAGGATGAGATAAGGCTGTTGTGTTCTCGCTGTCACTCTCCTGGGAGATAGGAGGTTGTATAAATCCTGGGTGGTCTGGGGGGGCTTTTAGTGTGGCCGCCATGACTCACATCTTCTTTGTTTTTGAACTCAAAACACTTAAGATAAAGAAACCAGAGGCTAGGGTAAGATAAATGTAGAAAATTACCCATCTCTCATCGTTTGTTACTGTAGGTGTCAAAATAAGCACCATGTTTGTTTGTGATTGAAGCACAATCTCAGAATTGCTATCAGAAATCCAAATCTTGTCAATATTTATATTCAAGAATAAGATATAGTTGAGTCCTACAACCAACAGACAGGTCTGTGTATTGATTTGGTACTCCTTGAAACACTTGAACTCTGCAATTCCATGACATCTTTCAACGTCATGTGACAGTTTGAGTTTTAGTCTAGCTAAAGAAACGCCTCCAGACATGGTTGTCCTCCCTTCCTTATCTCTCATTCACATCAAACTGACAAAATACCCCACACATCACAAACTTTCCCCGACAGCATCACACAATACTCTCCTCCTCCAGCTAAATTAAACATCTTCAGGGAAGCGCTTGGCAGGGCTAGGTGGTGGTCAGCTGAAGTGAAGTGATGAATAGGAAAACATTAGCGTGACACTCGGACTGAACATTTCGTTTCACTTCATTCAAGTCCTCAGCAATTAGTTTATCCCCTAACCAATCACATCACACAGTTTAATTCCATAATCAGCCCCATCCTCTCTGCCTGCTACCTCAGCCCCATCCTCTCAGCCTCCAAACTCAGCCCCAGCCTCTCAGCCTGCTACCTCAGCCCCAGCCTCTCAGCCTGCTACCTCAGCTCCAGCCTCTCAGCCTCCTACAGTACCTCAGCCTCCTACCTCAGCCCCAGCCTCCTACAGTACCTCAGCCTCCTACCTCAGCCCCAGCCTCTCAGCCTCCTACAGTACCTCAGCCTCCTACCTCAGCCCCAGCCTCTCAGCCTCCTACAGTACCTCAGCCTCCTACCTCAGCCCCAGCCTCTCAGCCTCCTACAGTACCTCAGCCTCCTACCTCAGCCCCAGCCTCTCGGCCTCCAACCTCAGCCCCAGCCTGCTACCTCAGCTCCAGCCTCTCAGCCTCCTACAGTACCTCAGCCTCCTACCTCAGCCTCTTACCTCAGCCTCCTACAGTACCTCAGCCTCCTACCTCAGCCTCCTACCTCAGCCTTCTACAGTACCTCAGCCCCAGCCTCTCAGTCTTCTCAGAGTTCCCCTATCACAGCCTCGGAGCCCAGACTTGTCAAGTGTGGTTATCAGAACGGGGAGCGGTGGGGACATGAACCGCACTTGACAGGAGACCTCACCCCGGCCGCGATCCCGTACCCCCCCCCAGGACACAGAAGCTGCCGCGGATCATCAAAACAGAACAGGCGCAGACACCGGACCTGCATGCATAACAAGGCGTCTCTGCCAAGGTTCAGCTTTAAGAGGAAAATAAAACATCACGGTCCATCAGAGGACTGTCGTGTCATAAAGGGGATTTTCTCTGTTTTCAAAATGTCCCTCAGAAAGTGCACTGCAGCCAAAGGGCCTCAATTTGCCGGCCTTTACTTCAAGTAAGAAAAGTATAACAGCACTCTCAAAACTATATTTGTAGTAGTGTACAGTATATACACAGTAATAGAGTTAGTAATGGATTACAGCATTACAATGGATTACAGCATTATTGTCAACGGCACTCTTTGTCTTACTAGATCTGCAATACTGGATTGTAAAAGGTGTTAGATCCAACACAAATGTGTACTGATGCTTCAATAAAGTGAAAAATACTTAGAATTATTTACTGCTTCATTGCTCTCTGCGTCACACTAGGGCACTTGCTGACTGTATTGACTCACGAGTCAGTCTATAAATTGTATTCACTGAATCACATCCACATGGGGAAAAGCTACATGTAGATGAACTGTCGAGATGGGAGAGAAATTACACCAAAAGTGAAGATTTAGAGGGAATCGAAGTACAGGATTAGGAGCCGGTGAGATTAGGACTAGCGAGCTGTTAGAATCACATGTTCAAACAGCTCGCGAGGCAGATAACAGCCGAGTCCGAGGCCAAATATAGGCATGAGAAACACAACAGCCGAGAAGCAAGGGCAACGCGCGTCATCTGTCTGCTGTAGTGTGAGGGCGTCAAGTAGACTGGAACACCATCGCTGCAACCGCAATTTACTTCCAGCGATCATGAGACATTAGACCAGTGGTTCTTAACCTTGTTGGAGATACTGAACCCCACCAGTTTCATATGCGCATTCACCGAACCCTTCTTAATTGGAAAAATAAAATATGATTTTTTCAAATTCAAAACATAGGTATATATTTTACTGGTGCACAAAATGAACCGTACATCAACATCACTGTGTTCAAAGAACAAAACCATCAAAACATGATTTTCACACAACAAAAACATAATAATGAATATTTACTGCAAATCAGTGTGACTTCTGCTGTTGCCTTTCAGAGACCAGTTCAGAAAGGCGCGGCTTCACCTTGGCAAGTGCCACTCTCATGTCATTTTCGCAACAAAGTCTGTTCCTTTCACAATCACACGACGTACCATCACGACAGTCACAAGTCGACTACTGAGCGCACCAAATTCCTGCAGCACAGATAGGCCAAGCGGTGTAGCGTGATCACCTGCAGCCAATGATGGACAAGCGGGGCGTGTCATCACGAATCATGAGTCGGGTGTGTGTCTTGACCTCCGCCGAACCCCTGAGACTGACTCACCGAACCCCTGGGGTTCGATCGAACCCAGGTTAAGAACCACTGCATTAGACACATCAGAAAGAGACAGAATTGAGATTTCTTTTGTTCAGTGTTAGACAACTCTTACTGCATGATTCACCATGCGAATTAAGGCGTTCAAGAATGAAGCCCAAAAAACAAAAGTTTTGCTTTGGAGACACGTATACTGTATAGAGCTCCTACAGTAGATACTACAACTCAAATATGTCCTTGTCTTTGACTTGCACAGTAGGCTACTATCAGACTAAACCCCAACATCCCGTCTCTCCCTACAGCTCCCTAACCTCCGTGACCTTATTGATAAAACCACCATCTTGAAATCTATACTGGCACATCTTTTTCATCAAAGCTGACCCATTTATGAGCTGGAGTCCTCCCGCCCCCACCCCAAGTGATGAGAACATGAGCTGCGTATTATGAATTCACATCCAACAACTTTGCCTGAGAGATACCAGAGGAACAGAAGGAGCTCATCTGATATTGATGTCTGTGCTTGAGCTCTGGCTCACTGGAGGCCGAGAGGAGGATGGAGAGAGCCTGAGCTGAGCCTCTCCTCATCCTCGCACCCCGGTTCATCGGTTTTAGGTGCCCACTCATGGGAGGTTAAAACAGAAGGTGGAGATGTTGGGTGTATTGCACACGCTGGTGAGAACGCCACTATGAACTCTTCACAGAGCACCGAAATGCCGCCATGTCTGTTGCTTTAATCCAAACTAAGTTGCTAGACACCTAGAATTGATTACTGAGATGACATTGTCATTTATCCATATTTTGACCACAGTATGCTCTACGAGGGAGATGGTCAGTTCACAGGTGTCTTTTCCTCAGCTGGGCATGGAGGTGGGCACAGTGGGGTGCCCACTGGTGTCCGTGTGACTCCTACTGCCGTCCCAGAGCCCGGCCATAAAGAGGAGATGGAGGGCAACACCTGGCATCGGGATTCCCCTGGAGAGGCCTCGGCCCATTGGTGCAAAGGGGTGAGCTGCACCCATCTGCGATGGCTTTGTCAGTAACAAATCTGACCATGGAGGGTATGTTCCAGATGTTTCCACCCTCTCCTTGTTTTTGAGACCCAGTAGTGTAGGCTGTGGGGATTGTATTTCAACCCCTCTGCATTTATTTTCACCTTTAGACGAGGACATTTTGACACGACGTGGTGCCATTACTAGCGCCACCGCAGGGCGCGCAAGTACAGTGGGGTGAGGTGGTGTGCAAGTGGTGCAGGGGGTATAGTCAATGGGGACACGAGCCTTGTTAATGAGTCTGATGGCCGTGAGAAAGAAGCTGTTTTTTGACGTGTGGACCCGGTCCCGATGGACCACAGTCTCCTGCCAGAGGGGAGTGGGTCAAAGACAGTGACCGGGATGGGAGGGGTTGGCCGTGATCTTTCTGGCCCGTTCGAGGGTCCTGGACGCGTGCAGGTACTGTAGGGATGGCAGTCTACAGCTGATCACCCTCTCAGCGGAGTGGATGATGCGCTGGAGTCTGTCTTGTCTTTGTCTGTTGCGGCTGAGAACCAGATGGTGATGGAGGTAAGGATGGACTCGATGATGGAGGTGTAGAAGAGTACCAGCATTGCTTTTGGCATGTTGAATTTCTTCAGCTGCCTCAGGAAGTACATCCTCTGCTGTGCTTTTTTGGTGATGGAGCTGATGTTCAGCTCCCACTTGAGGTCCTGGGAGATGGCGGTGCCCAGGAAGTGAAGAGTCAACAGTGATCACTGGGCTGTCATTCAGTGTGATGGGGTGAGAGGACCGGATTCTTTCTAAAGTCAACAATCATCTCCACTGTCTTGAGAGTTTTGAGCTCCAGATTGTTTTGGCTGCACCAGCACAACAGCTGGTTGATCTCCCACCAAATTTGTTTTTATTTAGTTTCGCTTACTCGCGTCAGTGTTCATTTTGTTAAAGAAAACTGACTAAAATTATTCGTCAACGACCTATTTTTATTGTTACAAAACTCCTCTAGCGTAGCACAGAGAATCGTTGCGTTTTTCATTTGCCAACAGATTTTAGAAACTAGAAATGGTGCTCAGAGAGCACAGACCTCCACCCATGAATGCATTCCGTGGC
Organism: Borostomias antarcticus; assembly: GCF_949987555.1. Taxonomy (NCBI): domain Eukaryota; kingdom Metazoa; phylum Chordata; class Actinopteri; order Stomiiformes; family Stomiidae; genus Borostomias; species Borostomias antarcticus. The sequence goes on from NC_140236.1 coordinate 5,323,439, forward strand.
TCTGTGCGCACACACGCTGTTGTACGCACAAACACGTTATGTGGTATTGTTGCATTCATTAGATCGAGAGCTTTATGCCAGTCTAAAGCCTGTGTCTCTGTGACCTTCCCATGTTGAGATATGGATCAACTCAGCTTAGATGACCTTGAAAGGCCCGAAAAAGGAGAGGAGAGCGTGATGAGTCATTATACCTCAACCTTACAGGGGTTGATGAGTACTTACATTACATTACATTACATTACAGTCATTTAGCAGACGCTTTTATCCAAAGCGACTAACAATAATTGCATTATTACTCAGTGTCATACTAATGTACTTTATATAGGTAATGTACTTTACAGTAACTATTCCAAAGTTTGGGAACCGAGAACTGTGGGTCGAGTCCTTTTTCCCAGCAGAAACGGGGAACCCTATCCATCTCAGGCATGAGGAGATAAAAGCCACAACTGAGAACAAAGTCCAATCAAGGACATAGAAAAGCTTGCGTGAAGAGGAACTGTAAATCCAGGATTATACACCTGGCAGCCGGCCAGATGAATGTGTCAGGGAAGTTAATATTCAAGTCGTTCTGTTCAACACCCACATACGTAATAAGGGCTGTGAATAAAATTGATACAGCAATACATTGCAATATTTTGTTCCGCAATACTGCATCGATTTTCCGCCGTACAGTATCGATATAGTAAAAAATATATTTATTTATTTATGCACCAGAAAAATATACAGAACAAGAGAGGGAATATAGACAAAAAATCACCTGCAGAGAGCTGTGTATTTTAAAATATTCAGTAAATTATGTAGAGTATCAATGTATCGCAATATGTATTGTATCATATCGCAATGTACTGTGATATGTATCGTATCATGACCCATGTATCGTGATACAAATTGTATTATGAGGTCCGTGCCAATACGCAACCCTAAACATGATCCATTTCCCCCTGTCCCCTGTAGGTGCTGGGTCCAGTGAGAGCCGAGACACATAAATATGGCAGCCACCACCAGTACCTTGTCTCTGACTGACGTGAAAAATATGATGAAAGAAAATGAATATAAAGAGGTCAAACTTAGCGGCAGCTTTGTGTAGCCTTATTTATTGACGGCCATTTCAATTCCATGCTGCCACATCACAGCCTGACAAAACAGCGATTGATCCTGTCGAGATTGAGAGGATAAATCGCCATTCCACCTGTGACAGCCTAAGCGATTGATAAACTGCTACTTGCTACTGCCTGTCGGATCCGTAAAATACCCGATCCGATTCGGGTCTCGGGTCTCTGTCCTACTCCTGCTCTCGGGTTCGGTCTCTAATATCTCAGGACAAAATCGGGTCCGGTATACATATTTTTTTTTAAATGATCAGATCTCGGAACGAATGTCTCGGGTCTGTCTCGGTCTCGGGTCCACATTTTAGACCCGAGAAGACCTCTGCTTCTGATCCATTGGTGGGTGATAGGCTGTAATTGCTCTGTAATTACTGTTCAGTACTATACTGTTATGAAGCAGTACTGTACCAACTGTTTCAACGTGAGGCTGACAAAACATTCATCTCTTATTCAAACTCTCTCTCTCTCTCTCTCTGTCTGTCTCACACACACAATTCGAGCCTCCAGATACTGTATGAAGCAAGGCTTCAAAGAACATCGATAAAAGCAGAGAGAAGGGCTTCGCAACTACACAGAGAATGATAATGTTACCCTTACTATAACTGAGTGACACTGAGGCCTTTTGCATCAAACACTCTCATCTACCTGTATGCTGACTCACAGGCAGGAGTGCCAAGCAGTTGACTTGAAGTCAAAGATGAGACAAGCAACACATCAAGTTGAAATGGCCAACTGTTATGTTGCCGATGTGAATGTACAGTAATGGTCCATACGGTGTTGTAGAGGCAGGAAAGAAATACACTGTATTCAACTCCCAACCTCCCTTTGAATTATTTTAATCCTTTTTTTTGTTGCAATTTCACCTAGAATTTATTTTGCCTACTGCGCCGTTCACTGCCGTCCCCTATGGACTCCACCGTCATCTCAATTAGAAAACCCACCTCTTCCATTCTGATTAAGAATGTAGAAACCAACTTTAATGTGTTTGATTAAGCCTGGATTAGATGAAAGCGCAGGGGAGAGGCTGCAGCAGGGAGAATGAGCAGAGCAGCGGCAGAATCTTCCACATCCACACCGTTTCTCTGTGGCAGAAAGATGACAAACCCTAGTGCTTCCTTTGAGTGGTTGACAAGAATGTGAGTCTGCAGTTAGTCGGACAAAATAAAGAAAACCTGTGAGGAACATGGCGGATAAACGGAACAGAAAATTTATTCTGGGAAAGACGAACGAGAAAAAGGACTAAGCCTGCGATTTCTGCAACGAAAATGTCAAGGATGTTTCCCTAAGGATATGCGATCTTCTAAATCGGAGAAGAACCGGTGAAAGACCACTTTAGTCACCAGGGTCTCGCCGTCGGAGAGACAATGTGACACAATCTGGCAAAAGGCCGCAGCCCTACTCCAGATGATTTGATCAAACAGAAAGTGCCCTGAGGATAATGTACTCACAGCAAGCACAGCTACTCACATACGCATTCAGTACAAATGTATATCATTATGTAAAAATGTCATATGCATACAGACACAGAAATACACGCACGGCATGCACAAATACACACACGCACACATCCACACACACACACACAACTAAAGCCCAAAAGCTAAAGCCCAAAGCTAGTATTCAGGAGATACTTTCACAGTGTCATCCAGGTAGCCTAAATAATAGATGACTGTAGAACCAAAGAAGACCCCGTTTGAATGACATCATATTCCACCTTTTTAGTTAATGGTAAAAAGGACGGATAATGGAGGTTTAAATCCATGTGCTGCTTACACACGTTGTCTTTTTTTCCTGTGTCCTTTTCAAACAAGGACACTGTCTGAATGTGACATCAAAAGCTACGGTAGGAGCTATGAGGCGGAGCACCAGTGTTAATTAACCCGAAACACGAAAGGCGACATGAAATACATCAGTGAGCTTATGCTGGAGATGAAAGGAAAGCACATTCTGTATGAACGTTGCCTTGCTCATTAGTATTTTGGAGAGTGGAACAGTGGACTTAGATTGGATTTGTCAATTATGCGTTTTGTAGTCTGTACTGTGTGTGTCCTAGTAGCAGCCTTACATGACAATCTGTCATGGACTGGACTTCATCTGTAAAGTACAGATGAAGTCTACAGTAGTCTACAGTACAGTACAGAAGTCATGGACTACTGTAGACTTCATCTGTACTCTACAGATGAAGTCTACAGTAGTACAGTAGTCCATGACTTCGCCACTGAATATGTTTCAATCTGCCATTAAAATTCGATAATGTCCAACGATGTACAACTTTAATGTTTGCGAAGGTGGACATTGATACTCACTGGCGTGCATGAGTTGCCCCTGGCGACCAAACACCTGGGCGAAGGTGGTTCTGCTGCTGCAGGTGAACGTGTCCTCCATGACTCCGGTTCTCAGTGGGAGAGGTCCTTCCTCCGTACCCGGGGAGGGTGCACCGAGGGTCAGCCGCGAAACCCGGCAAGGATGGGTGTCCCGGCAATTACGCTGGAGCTCCACGGCACCACTGGAGCGACGGATACAGCTTCTGCGCACTTGCGTCTGATGATGCGCGGGCTAGCTAGGCTTCCACCTGTCGTTGGTTCCGCGGCTGGTCGGAGATCAGTGCCGTTTCACGGTCCGCCTGGTGCAGCCTGTGTCCCAGCTGCTGTCCGACTGGTCTGGGATCTGTGTGCCGTCCTGTTCCCCTATGAGGCACCGGTCCGGAGCGAGTGAACAGCCGAGACCCTGAGACCGCACAAGGAGAGAGCACAGCAGACGCGCTGCAGTGTGCACACACACACACACACTCTCTTCCCTCCCCGGATGTACGCACCAACACCCTCAAAGGGCATGTGAGTGTGGAGAGAATGCGTGTGCGTGTTTGTGTGTGTTAGCAGCTCAAATATTACTGCTGCTGATAGTTTGTGGCTGTTGTTTTTCTGTCTCCCTCTTTCTTTCTCTCACACGCAGGTGTACTGTATGGCTGGTACAGGTTGTTTTAACAATCTCTCTCTCTCTCTCACTGTTCATGCCCACTCATCCGAGCTCTGTCCTCTAGATAAACAGCTCCATCTCTCTCCCTCTCCCTCTCTCTCTCCCTTTCTTTTTCTATACTGAAACACTCACATATTGGGGCTGAATTTAACATAGTTTCTTTGTCTTCTGAGTAGAAACAGCAGAGCAGGTCTGGACGAGGAAGCGGCTGCTCGTCATGCGATGCTCCACGCTAAGAACACAGGGGAGAAAGAAAACCCTCCCAACGTTATGATACAGAATCTGATGTTCAAAGACTGGACACTTCCAACATCAGCATGAATGCTACAGTATACTGTATGTGTACGCTACGCTAAAATTAACACAATGTGCGGTCGATAATAAATAACTGTCATCCTTTGTTAACGGACTGATTCACATGTAGATACAGTAAGTGTTGGTACGCTCTCACGTGAACAGCCTCTTAAAGGATTGTTCACAGCTAATGCACAGCAGAGAAGGAGGTGAGCAGAATTATACTCCACGTCTCCATCTAGCAAACATCACACAATCTCTGTGAATAGAATAACTGGCTTGCATGCTTCACTGGCGCTTATAAGCGAGGGAGCCTAGTCACAAGCTCAGTCCAGATGGGTTGGGACAGACAGGAGCAATTAGTTTCTCCTGCAGGAGCGTAGGAAGCTCCGCCGCCTACTGCTTGGAATTGAAAGGGAGTTGCCATGTTTTTAAAAAGCAGCCATACGGGCGACAACAAAATTCCCCAAATTCCCAGTCCCAAAATTTTGACGCAATAGACTGAAGAATTCCTTTGTACACCAGTCTATTTAACTCTACTCTGCTCTGCTTAACCAGAATAGGTAAACCTCTTTCCAACTGGTTGCCTTTTGTATTCTGTGGAATGTTCTAGATGTTTTATGTCTGTCTTGTTGTGTCCTCCACGTGTATGTAACTCTTGAACGGAGGTGCCATGGATGCAAAACAAATTTCAGCTTGCTGACAATAAATTATTATCGTATAGTATCGACATAGGTGGGTGTGAAACCTGTATCTTACTTTATCTGACTGCTAATTCAACTCTAACTTCTCCTCGCTCGCAACCGACAGAAAATGGAGACCCACTCAGCCTTCACGGAAAGAGGAATACTGTGGCTAGCGCACGAGCAACGACGGCAGGAACGTGTTGAACTAGAAATGGTCGTGCTGGAACATAAAAGGGCCTTCCCCGAACTGTTCCCACAAAGTTGGAAGCATAGAATTGTCCAAAATGCCTTGGTAAACTGAAGCATTAACATTTTGGACAATTCTATGCTTCCAACTTTGTGGGAACAGTTTGGGGAAGGCCCTTCTCTGTTCCAGCATGACTGTGTCCCAGTGCACAAAGAAAGGTCCATAAAGGCAAGGTTGGGTGAGGTTGGTGTGGAAGAACTTGACTGGTCCGCACAGAGCCTTGACCTCAACCCCATCGAACACCTTTGGGATGAACTAGAACGGAGATTGCGAGCTAGGCTCTCTCGTCCAGCATCAGTGTCTGACCTCACAAATGCTCTTCTAGATGAATGGGCAAAAATTCCACAGACACACTCCAAAATTGTGTAGAAAGCCTTCCCAGAAGAGTGGAAGCCGTTATAGGTGCAATGGGGGGACCAGCTCCATATTAATGTCTATGAATTTAGAATGGGATGTCCCCCGCACACCCCAGTCCAAACCCTGTGTCTCTAGCATCCCCACACAGGGAGCTGGCTTCGTTCTAAGTTTTGTTTTCATTCGTGGATCCGGCCCGTGATTCGGATTTGCTCCTAAATTTAATGGGTTCTAAGGTGGCCCATGATACACCCCTCCAGAGTTTCATCAAAATCAGTTAGGTAGTTTTTGCATAATCATAGTCCAAAAAATTAATGGAGGGCCAATCCCGCTGTGTTTGAGCGGCCCATGGACCCGACCCGTGCTTCAGATCTGCTCCAAAATGTAATGGGTTCTAAGTTGGACCAGGCTACACCCTTCCACCGTGTTTCGTGAAAATCGGACCAGTAGTTTTAGCATAATCTTGCTATCAGACACACACACGCACAAACGCACGCATTCACACATGCCACCGAAAACAGTCTCTCCCCCTGCGCTGTCGCTGGGGCGGAGGTAAAAATGAATGGAGGTGAATGGCTGGTGTTCTGAAAAGTTGGCCTACCTCCTCAGGATGACCTACCACCCGTTGCTTATGTTATGGTTCAGGCCAGGTCTGCCCCGGCTCACCCCCTGCTCCCAGTCTGGACCCGCGTCCCTGCCCCGGACCCCTGGTCCACTCTGCTTGCTCCCGGTCCAGACCCTCGCCCCTGCCCCGGGCCCCTGATTCGCCCCGGACCCCTGGTCCACTCTGCTTGCTCCCGGTCCAGACCCTCGCCCCTGCCCCGGGCCCCTGGTTTGTTCTGCTCAACCCCTGCTCCCGGTCCAGACCCTCGCCCCTGCTCCGGATCCCTGGTTCGCCCAGGGGGTGACTGTTCCCGGCCTGGATTCCTCACCCTGATATCCTGTGCCCCCTGGACCTTCCCTCTGAACTACCCCCCAGAGACTGTTGTACACTTTGTTCACATTGTCACTTGGGTTTGTTCTGCCTCCTTGTGTGTTTGGTCTTGTGTTCGTTGTCTTGTCTGTTATCTTGTCTTCTATGTTGGTTTGTGTCCTCCCAGCTCTAGACACCTGTCCCCTCACTAGTCTCACGTCCATCCAGTCCCTCCTCTCCTGGCCCTCTAGTTCCCCCCTTTAGTTCTCCCCAGCCTCGTTCCCTGTTCCCTTCCCTTGTGTCCTTGTTCCTCTGTCCTCGTGTTGGTGTCTTGTTGGAATCCCTCCATGTCCTTGTCTGGGTGATAGTCTGCACCTGTGTCTCGTTATGTCTTGTTGCACACCTGTACGTTGTTCCTTGATTGTTCTCCCAGAGTATGCCCTCCTGTTTCCTTTGTTCTCTGTCGGTTCATTGTCATATGTTAGTGCGTTTCATCCCGGTGTTACTTGTTTATTTTTATATTAAATCTTTATTCTTTGAACCTGCACTGTCTGCCTGCCGTCTGCTTATGGGTCCTACCTCCATCTACCAGCCTCAAACCCTAACAGCTTATCCTGACGGGTAGGAAATGTTGATAGACATTTTGACATCTCCTACCTGACATTATGTGCTACCTATAAATTAAGCACAATAGTGGGTCGTAAGACATTCTGATAGACATTCCCTACCTGACAGGATGCGATACCCATGAAATCGAGAGTTTAACATGTTTTTGAATGATTTTTTAAGATACCCATCCACATCCATTGTATGACCAAAACGGTGGTAGAGCAATTATAAACTTTCTCGAAAATGCTAGCTTTGTCAACGTTTTGATCTGAACCATTGTATATGATTATAAGTAACCTTAAAACAGGGCTAAACAGGCATTTTCCCTTTACTACTCCTTTAAGCATTATAATGGGTGGTGAGAAGGTAGGCAGCCGACCCGACCTGTGATTCGGATCCAAACTGTAATGTGTTATAAATTGGCCCATGCTAAACTCCTCCACCTCCACGTTTCATGAAAATCAGTCAGGTAGTTTTTGCGTAATCCTGCTAACAAACCATAACAAACCAACACACGCTAGCCTACACGGGGGGCAGTGTTTCGGCAGTGTTAGCTTAGGCTACCGCTCTTGCATTGCAAGCCTGCCTGCCTCATCTCTGGTTAATGTCATCAAGAAGATGACAGACGTACACGGTAAAAGCTCATTTCAGAGGAGGCTGCAAAGACTTCAGAAAACGTACGGCCTACTGAAACCTCGAACATGTTATTCATAGGAGGGCTGCGGGGATGAGAAAAACAGGTCTCAATTTTCTAATACACAGTATCACGGAAACTCTGGGGCCTTTTCAAAAAGCACACTGAAAAACATTTGCTAAGGTGGATATAGATTCAGAGTACAGGGAATACTTACACAGGGGTCTAAAGAGTTTGGAGACGGAGGCTTTCACTGTTACAGATACTGAAAAGTACAGGGACGTCGTTCAAAGAGCAAAACCACTCATGACTAACGCATGTTCCTCATGAGGAAAGTGGTAAGATTTCTGCACTGCCTTGTGAGTTACCGCTTCAGTAGTTAGGGTTGAGAAGTGCGCCACCATCTGGACACTGGTAACACTGCCCCCGCTTTAACATAGGCCATTTAAATGGCCGTTAAAAAGACGGCTTAATATCATTGATATGCACAAGATCATCATGAGCTTGTCTGTATGATGAGAGCATAACCCCCAATAAAAAACGAGGATTCTATCAAACATTGTTAATTAGACAAACATTCACTCCAGCAGAACATTACCCATTTATTATTTTGAACACACACCTGGCAAAAACATTAGTGCAAATCATACACAGAACAATTCATATTGATAAAAGATTTAAATTATTAATAAATATACATTACTTATATTACATTGAGATGCCACAAGCACTTTTCACAGTTAAATTACTTTAAATTACTTTCTCTCCAATTATTTTGCAAATGCACTGTTCCGGTCAATCTCAATCAGCCAAGAGAAAAAATATTTTAAAACTGCACTAATTTTTAAAACTGCACTAATCCCAAGCACTTATTTCTGGGATCATTACAAATACTGGCAATTGTTTGACTTTGATGTTACTAATTTACCCCCCAACTATATGGAGGAATTACCCTGCTTAACCTATCCCAGTAATTCAAATCATAATGTGCCAGGTGAAATAAATACCAACATCACCTATTTCACACTTTGGACCATGAAGATGTTTTTGTCTTTCTGGCCAAAGATTTACACAAGCCACATGTAATGTATCAACAAAGCAAGAAAGAGACAAATACACTGAATGAAACCTAGACTAACATGTCAGAAACCAGACATAAGCCAAGTGACCAAATTAAATTAATGTTCCACATAAACATTCCAGTTTTCATTAATTTCCATTTCTCATATAGTTAGACAAACAATAAATATTTCAGTTCCACAATACACATACAGACCTGTATGCTTCTCTTCATCAAGAGAAATATTTCCCAGAATACAACTGATGTGCCTCTAACATCTGGCAGCATAGAGGGAGGTGAGCATAATTAAGCAAAATGTGCAATTAATCTATCGCCGTGGCAATGTTATCATAATAAATCAAGCAGAATGTAGAAAGCACTTTCTACTTGTCGATGCCTAATATTTATAGGAGCTTTGAAGTAATCAATTTCAATCTCAAATTCAATCAAATTGGGGGTTTAAATTCTGTGCAAATAATAATAATAATAATAACAACCTCAAGTGCTTAAAGGTGGGATAGGTAGTTTGCTTTTGGCTTTATTTGGTAAAATTGGCATAATATCCTTTCAGTTATCAGTAACAGAAGTGCTCTGAGAATAAACTTGGATCTCCGTGTTTACCGCTGCCTCTGTATTTTGGATTCAAAGAATGCACCGCGCCCGAATGTATTGACCAATCAGGATCTCTATCTCGCCACACCTACCAGTCATGTTTGGAGGGAGGGAGGGGTGGGTTCTTTTGAAAAAGATGACCAATCGGAGGCCTTGTTTACGTCAAACTACCTACCCCACCTTTAATGCTTGAGTCTTTACTTGGACCTAAAAACCAACATGTCTAAACTTACTTAAAGAAAAAAGTATCCTTTTTATCTGTTCCTTTGGCATAGCCAAATCTTTGGATAAAGTAGGTACTTTCTCTATATAACTCCTGTTACTAATGTCATAATATTACATTCTAAATAACTTAATGATCAAATAAAGGCTTCCTTTAATCTATAATGAATAGCTCTTGAGAAAAGATTATGATTACCGGCACTTTTCTTTCATGGGTTAAATCCAATACTTCTGACTACTGTACAATAGCATCAGCTCTCTTGTTGAACATTAAGCCAGTAATGTTCAACAAGAGAGCTAATACTATTGTACAGTACTGTCTTCTATGTAGTGCTATGCATTTAACCCTATTTTGATGTAAAAGTCAGAAGACAATGAGATTGCAAAACAGTAATACCCTGTAAATGTATATGGTTATTTGTCTGTAGCCTACCAATTCGTCAGTAACCAAAATATTATTAGGATAGCCTGTACATCTGTTACTAATCAAGCTCTCTCCATAAAATCCAAATGGACATACAGTATATGGTTATTGTCTATAGGCCTCACTTGTTGAGCATCATTCAAATTCACAGATATGGTTCAAAATCTTGACAGACTGAAAAAGGGACAATCCACTACAAGCTGTTAGCATGCATTAAGGATACAAACTAAAAGGCCACTGACAGCACACACAGACTAAAACAGTATGATTGCATGCCCAAATGATTGCCACCTGCAGCGTATGAAACCTGTTAGATAAACATGAGAATGGCCTCATCAGTTAGATCATTTCTTCAAATCATCACATTCTGTGATGTACACGACAATCACAGGTGAAGTACATCTCACAAAGTGCAGTCCTTTCCAAACAGTCGTTTGAAATAGACAATAAATCAATATATATATACAAAAAAAGTACTACAAAAGTGTCCAAATATAGGCCATTCGTACCGCCACCTATTGTGGCATTCATTGTCAGTTCTTTCATACTTTTTCAATTAAGTTGCAGGACAAGATCCATTAAGCCTCCACAGAATTTACAAGATCCTCTGTAGTTCTGTTTAGAAGTACATTTGCCATTTCATCCATGGCCCATTTACTGAGGCAGTGCATCAAAGGGCTTTCATACTGCAGGATCCTGTGAGGATAACAAATATGGAGAACAGGTTCAATTAAATTTCAATGAATATTTATAGAATTTCAGTCAATTCCAATATTTTATCTAAAATGAGATTCTAATTTAATATAGGTTTGCATGGTCAACATGCTTACTGGTGTTCTAGAGTCAAATGAAGAGTTGGAATCAGTCCTCCTCCCTATCACAATACAGTACATACAGAAGATCATACCTGCTGATCCCTTAATGGCTCCTGAGTTGTCATCTGTTCTTCTTTTACTGCAGATGTGGTGCCAACCTGCTGTAAGCCACAGCTAACTGGCTCAGCCACTCCCTCATGTGTCTGGTTGGGGAGATGTTCATCCTTCTTCGGCCGTGGGGAGTTTACAACAGCAGTGTTGATAGGGACTTCTTTGACACCATGCATTACCCTACTGGTTTGGTGTTGCGAGTTGACAGGTCGAACAATAGAAAGTGCAGCCGTCTTGAGGGCCTCTTGTCGTGGTTGGACACTTCTCTTTACAATGGTTTTAGATTTTTTGTTGGTCATGACTGCCTGTGCAGGTAAGATGGCTGGCCTCTTGGCTGGACTAGAACTATGGGCTCTGTTCTTCTGCTCGGGCACTTGCTTTTTCGTTTCAGAGCGAAGTACTCCTCGGCGAAGGTGACCATTATTTTCCTTAGTGAAGGAGACAACTCCATCTTTCCTTTTCTTCACCTCTTTAGGTTTCATGGGACAGACAGCCATGTGCTTGGTTCGGCTACGGCGGTAGGTGAACTCCCTACTGCAGTGTGGACAAACAAAGACCTCCTCGTCTGCTTGAGTGGAAGAGACTTTATTTGGCGAAGAGGCTGACTTGCTCCTCTGTGAAATGGCTTTTTGTACCAATAGTTTTTTCCTTTTGTTCAGAGCATTAAGCTTGTGCTTGGATGGTGCTTCTTGATTGGATTTGGGCCTGTTTGTTTGCCTTGCCCTGTGGGGAGCGTTTTGCCCATTCGTAGCATTGGTAGAGGCCAAAACTCCATTCTGGGCTTTAGCAAAGTGGCGAAGTGGGATGGGATTCTTCTTGGGGGTGTAACGTCTTTTGTCGCTGGCATTTGCACAAGAAAGAATGTGTTTGTGCAGCTCTGGCATGTTATCAAAGCTCTTGCCACATTTGGTGCATCGGATAGCCGTGTTGAAGGTTTGTGGGATGTTGTGGGTGGTGAAGTTCGTAGCTGAGGCCATAGAGCCACCAGGTGATCTGTTGTGGTAGGGAAATGGAGGCGGTTTAAAGCTGGGATAATGTTGGTTTATACCAAGGCGAACATCTGGACCTTTGAGCTTGGTTCCATCAGAAGCCAGTATCTTTATTGTTGTGAAGAGTTCTTCAGTGGCATCATCTAGATCTCCTTCATCTTTTGTGACACCATTTTTGGACTCTATTGTGGGACTGGGAGGTAAAGTCTCTGGGCTGACTTTTGTGGAGTTATTGTAGTTCTGGGGTCTTAGCTTGCCCTTCTCTTCCTCTGTGAATGCACATTGCTGGCCAGGATGCAGCTCTTCTTGGTGATGTTTTAGGTTGCAAAGATAGGCAAACTCCTTTGTGCATGAACTGCAAACGTAAATCTTGCCAACACCATGGAGGACTGAGCGATGCTCAAGCAAAGCGGAGGGGTTACCAAAGAGCAACACACAGAACTCACATTTATACGGCCACTTGTCAGAATGCTCACTCACGTGGTCGCCTAGTTCCTTCATTGAATGATACAGCTTATCGCACACATTGCACATGAAGTTCTTAGTGAAAGTCTCTTGTGGCTTGGTGTCGTTTACAGATTCCTCCACTTCCACAGCTGTTTCACAGGTGGTGGATAATATTTTAGGTCCCTTTTCATCAGTTGTTTCCTCTTTTTGGTCTGGTCCCTCTTCTTTTATGTCAGAAACTGGTGTGGGATTTGTGTCTCCAACAGGTGGACACTCAGATATGACTGCAGAGGTGGTTGAAAGGGTAACCGATTCTGCAATTGAGGATACCAGAATAGTGGGGTCAACAGTCTCATGACGAGGCAAGGAAAGAATCTGTTGCTGTTCAACATGACTTATGACCATCTGAGCAGGGAGTGGAGGGTCACCAGTGTTTTCTTGTACCGTAATAGCAGTAGGGACAAGATTCTCTGGAGCATCAAGAGCTATTGTGCACTCAATTAAAACAGTGTTGCTCGTAATATTGAATGAGTTAATAAGGGAATCATTCAGAGTCAAAGCAGGTGAAAATGGAACTTCGGAACCAATGGCAGAGTGAACCACAGGAGTGTTGAGAGCGATGCTGGGATCCGCAAGAAACATATGACCAGGTAGACCAAGAGTAGGGTCGAGGGGTTGGGATATGGTGACCAGGTTTGCAGAATTGGCAGTAGCCCAATCTGGCAGAGCAGCGCTCAACTCGCACTCGGCTGAATTAATCGGCTTGTCTGTGCAGATCACAAAAGGTTCCGTAGATATTTCCGGGGCCAGAACTTGGAGGGTATGTTGGTTTGTGGGTCCGGAGTTGGAAGATGTTGATGGTGCTAAAACGGTAAATAGCGAGGGAGCAGTCGGCAGCACAGTATGCGAAGTCGGAGAAGCAAGTGCAAAGGTGCACGGTGAGGCTGGCTGCACAGACGCCGGAGTAAGAGAGAAAGGGGGTGGGTTAAGTGTGGCCAATCCGAACATAAGTCCTTCAGTAGAAGGTGACATGTCTGAGGCAGTTACAATAGCAATGTCTGTGGCTAAAGGTTCCTCAGGACGCCCACATAGACCTAATCCTTGCTCTCCAACGAGATCTAGGTTTGGGTACTCATTCATCAGCACTTTCTCCAACATGCTGGTATCTGGCTTCCTCTTTTTAACGAGGGGCTGTGGAGCGATGTCTCCCTTTGTTTCTGAATCATCGGTGCCCTTTCTTTGCAAACTCAAATCCAACACTGCCTCCCCAGGGGCTTCATCTTCCGTTCTTTTGACAGCAGCAGAGAGATCTAAAGGCTGCTGGTTGCAGGAATTACCACCACTCATCAAGGGCCAGCTGTCAAGTAAGACATGCGTTGCCCTTGGCTCCTCTACAGGTGGACCTGTGGCGTTCTCGTCATTGCTGGACATATCAAGAGCGGGTGAACTGCAATTACTTTCCACCTGTGGTTCGTTGAGGCCCATAGAATCCCCTTGGTCTGGTGTCGTGTTTTCAACATTCGACGTAGGGCTTTGCTGTGGGGTATTAGGAGGAGATCCAGTCCTCCTCTTAAACCTCCCTGATCCTACTGGCAGGACAGTTAGGGAGAGTGGTGAGCAGAGATTCTGGCCATCTGTAATTAGGGCAAGAGTGGGTTTAAGGCCATCTTGTGTCTGTAGAAGCTGTTTCAGTTTAGGTGACAGAAAAACAGTTTTCTCCTTTTGGAGAACAATAGATTCCATATTATGAGGAAGGAGAGTTTCTATTAACGAGGATACAATTAAAGATGAGGATGAAGAGGAAAGGACTGACTCAGATTCCAGTTCAGTTTTTATTTGCGGTAGCAGAGGTGGTGTCGCGGTTCTCCTTTTTGTCAATGGTTGACCAAGGATTTCGTTCCCTGTAGCAACTTCCACATTTAGAGCTTGGCTGAACTGGGCAGGACTAAGAAACACAGCATCCAGTCCAACCAAGGTGGCAGACCCGGAGTTGACTTCTACTACTTCACAGCTGCTGATAGTGCTTGTTGACACTATCCTCCCATCAATATAAAAGCTGAGGTTCTCAGAGATGTTACTTGAAATGTCAAGCATATATTGCTCCTCTTGTTCTCCCTTACTCTCTTGAACTGCAACAGGGTTTGTGTCAGAAATGGGCTTGAGTTCCTCTTGAGATGTTGATAGCTTCTGGAGTGTTGTCTGTTGTGGCAATATGACCTTGCCTTTGAGCCGGAGGTGGCGTTCATGTAGCCTGCGCTGATGTCGTTGCATATTCGTATGCGCGCTAAAAACCTTTTTACAATACTTGCAAGCATGGCCACCTTGTAATTCTGGCCACCTTGTAATTCCATGCTCGTCAGAGACAGATTTCTGATCTCCCTCTACTGAACCGGTGGTACCAGAGCCATAATCACCCTCAGTCTTTAAGGAGTCCACTGGCTTGATCAATGAGCCAGGTCTCGCCCTCGCATTTTCATGCCTCCTCTCATGTCGTCTCCGGCCAACCTTTGAACCAAATGACTTGCTGCAGTATTTACATTTGAATGTATGTGTCTGGTGGTTTGCCAAAGCATGGATGTGCAAGTGACGTTCCAAGCCTTGCCTGCTGGTAAAATGTCTCTCACAGTGCTGGCAGGGGAATGAGTCATGGGATTCTGCATCAGCAGCATCAAGGTCAGGATCCTCTTGAGGCTCATGAGAGACTGATACTAAACCCTGATTAAGGTTTCCAGAGAATTTGTCCTCAGGTCTTTGGCAGGTTGTGTTTGAATCTACCAGCTCATCCGCTTTGAAGGATATCAAAGGGAGGTTGCATTGGGTTTCCTCAGATTCCTTGTCCTCAATCTCCTCATCGTCGTCGTCATCATCCTCCTCCTCCTCCTCCTCCTGCTGCTCCCCTACATTCTCATCCTCCCCGAGGTCTGATATGTATAAATGAGGAGAATCTTCCATTGACTCGGTGGCTTGTGTTCAATGCAAAGAAAGAGTGATGGGAGACCTTCTCAGGTTTCAAACCTATGATTGAATAAATATGACAATTAGACTAAATTAGAACAATTGTACTGCATCGTAGCTGTTCCAATATAACTTGGTTTTGATAGTATAAAAATGACAGTGATATACTTGTGATGTATGATGCTACAGTATGTCTATTCAAATGTTTCATTTTCAAACATGCAAAATGGGTAGGCTATGTGGTACTAAATGCTGCTCACCATACCGAGATTGAATCCATTTCTTCCGTTTTGTCTGATGATTAAAGTCTGTTGGAAGAAAAAATATTCAAACATCAGGGCTCAACATTTAGGCTTGTCTGGGACAAGTACATTTTATGTTCGGACAAGTGGACTTCCTCCTGCAGTTGTCCAGTGGATGAGTACTTTTTCTTAAAAAAAAAAATCTATTAATAGCCACAAAAATATGAATTCCTCCTTCAGTTGAAATCGGTCATGGCTGTCTGATCTAATCTTCTTAAAGCTACTTCCTCTAGTGTCAATTTCAAAGTTGTTCTGTGCTTGATGATCTTATTGTGCTACCATATCAAACGCTGTGATGTGTGATTCTCTTTACTGTAGGTTAGAAGAAAACATTAATGATGCTGCCAGATTGTCACAACAACTGGCCAGCCATCCACAACTGGTTGCTAGTTCCAGTCAAACCATTGATAATTTGAATTGTTCAACAAAATGTAGGTTATTTAAGACATGGAGTACCGCAGCGTCGTTACATTGGTACTGGGCGGTAGTAAATGTGATGGTTACAATATTGGGCAGCATACTTCAGCGTGGTTACTTTTATTGGCAGATCAAGTGGCTGTCCCAGAGCGATTCAGAGCACTGTCATCATAGACAACCGCTCATTCTAAAGTTCAAATTGGAATGGAAGACCGTTCAGGTTGCATATTGTGTGTACAATATATGTTTTCACATTTCAACGTCTATAGGTTGTTTTATATATGGATTTTACCACTGTATTATCTTTTTAACTTTGTGTTCGGTGGGGAAAGCATCCCTGATTGAAAATCAGCATCATCGTGTTTAATAGATTTTTTAAAAGGATCATTAACAAATCAATAGTCAAATTTGTTATTTGCACTATAATTGCTTTTTCAAAAGCACAATTAACTTTGGCTCTTGGACAAGTAAAAGATTAATTTGCTTGTCTGAAGGACAAGTACCTGAGAAAGATGAATGTCGAGCCCATGATAGAAAAATAAGCACAATCAATGCTGCATTTCATAGAGCATTATTGAAAAGCCAATGCAACCACCTACACATCAGTAATTTTGGGCCAGGCTGCATTTTAAACAATACTACTCAGACACAAGCACAGTAGGATAAATGGCCTTTTCACCTGCTCCATTTAGGCAGGACTAATAACAGCACTGTAGCCTTCCTCGAGTTCATGGGCTGATCATTGTAAAATATAGCGTCAAATAAAATGTAATTTAACGTGCATGTCATGCATACAAGTCCTCATAACAAACACAATTGTAAACAAAAGGGATAGCGCTTCCGAATTTCTATGTTGAAGTGTTTAGACTTTACCATTTGTCAGACATATACATCATTAGGCAAGAGGTGATGGCTAGATGAAATCCTATTGAAACTCGTTACAGTAGCTATTAGATAAAATACATACGAATGTAACAACGCACTAAAGCCAGGCTCTCAGATTTAGCAAGGCCGTGACGTGCGTTTGGTCGGCATAAGACGTGCGACCTTGCAATGCAAATAAACATGAGATAATGAATGTAAATATTGTGATTGTACGCGAGCTAAATGCGTGTGTCTTGTAAAGATGGTTGCAAATATGCAGGGTGCACCTAACGTTATCCCAAACAACACTGATCCAGACAGCTTTAGATCGTGTCCACTGAAAGGTCACCTGTCTGGCTGCAGGCATCCATGCCCCGTACGTGCCCACTGGCCACCCACTTACTAGCGAGCAACCGTACCGACTAATTAAACTCCTAAAACACAAATATCATATTTCTAAAGTAAATTTTACTAAGCAAAATCAGCTGTCACTGATCGTTAACACAACAAATGTAAATACGCAAGCTAGCTAGCTATGCTAAAAGCTAAGCAATGTAAGTTAAAGTTAAAGGTTCGCGTCGTTGGCATTGCAGTCATTTTGACAGCATCTCCTGGTATGCTGTGTAGTTATGTTTATCGTATTTACAATTCCACAACATACTTTTCTTTACAGATGTATCTTGCACGTAGGCTCTGTTTGTTATTCCTTTGACGCAGGCTGCGGCTGTCAGTAGCACGGATGGTCAATAGAGGCTTGTCTCCCCGATTGTAGCGCAACAGCAGCTCTTTCACGGTTTCGATTGGCTGGGATATATAGAGAAGAAATTCTGGACCAATCAGCAACGGGTTTGTTGGGAACGGGGAGAAAAAAATACAACGCCAAGGCTACATTCAAGATCGGAATTCTGCTCACATCGTTCCTTAATTTCATTTAGTTTAGTTGTAGGCCTTCAATCAACCAAATTACAGATTCTGAACCCTCTATAATCTGCAACATAAATTAAGTACCACCTCGATACACTTTGTTTATTTGTTCTCTTGTATATTTGTTTTTTTTCTTGTATATTTTGCATCTATTGTGCATTTTTGTTTTGTCTTTTTATTTTCAATTGAGTCTTCTTTGTTGCTATATACCGAAACTGTAAAGCGCAATTTCCACCCGGCATCAATAAAGTACCTAGCAAAATAGGCTACTACATACCCTACCTACCCAAATGGTAAAGGCTAGTTCCCATACACACAGAGGCTGTTTAGTGTTACATTCAATACATCCATGGTTACATCACATTCCATTCCATTCCATTAACACAGTCATTAAGCAGACGCTTTTATCCAAGTTAAGTTAGGTTTAGGGTTGGGTTAAGTTTAGTGTTTGACTGGTCTCTGCGTTTATTTGAACTATCCACTACCCTACGAAAATTGATAACATCCACAACTTCCTTGCAACATCAGTGACAATAGTATTTCCCTTACAATTTCATGTAGTTAGGTCATTGTCCACTAGAGGGCACTGTGGCACAATATAAAGAAATTGGTCATTTCTCTACTCAACTCGTATGCAGTTGTACATCCAGTAAAGATGTACAGTACCTTGCTTTGTTGTGAGATATAGAAATATGTAATTTATTAGCCTATATAACTAGGCCTTCAGATACTTGTAGGTGTTAATCCTCATAATATGTTAATGTTACTAAAGAACACTGAATCGAATTGAATTTAATTGAAATTGTCAATCTTTATATTTACACCTTTTCACGATGATCCTTTGGTGAAATTAATACATTTTGCCATAGTTTCATAACAAATACAGAGTGTGTAGCCTTCTTCTCTACAATTCCCGGTGGACTAAGATATAATATAAAATTCATAATTACAATATTTCAAAGGTTGTTTATTGGCCTCACGGTAATTACACACCAACACACAAGAATACACAACACACACACACACACACACACACACACACACACACACACACACACACACACACACACACACACACATGCATTTTCAGTGGTGGCCAGTGGAATTTATCATTTCCCCCATCCAAGCTGTCCTCCTCCAGGGGCAGCTAGGAGCAGTAGTGGGCAGCCACAGCAGTGGCGCCTGGGGACCAAGTCCAAGTCCTCA
Organism: Borostomias antarcticus; assembly: GCF_949987555.1. NCBI lineage: Eukaryota > Metazoa > Chordata > Actinopteri > Stomiiformes > Stomiidae > Borostomias > Borostomias antarcticus. The sequence goes on from NC_140236.1 coordinate 5,342,606, forward strand.
GTCCTAGGACCCCCCACAGGACTTTTTTTTATTTTATTTTTTTATATTGGAGTTCCATGTGGAGGGAACCCGAGTGAGCATGGGGAGAACATGCAAACTCCACAGAGAAAGGCCAACGAGAGCCCATGTGGGAATCGAACCAGCACCTACTTGCTAAGGCAACATTACCACCACATTAACCACAATAAGATTATGTAACCAACTATAATAGAAGGCAACAGTACCACCACATTAACCACAATAAGATTATGTAACTAACTATAATAGTGGGAAGGGTAGTTTTTTTTTCATTCTTGAAAAAAATATTGGGACAAACACAGTTGACACTTAACCCACGGTGGCTTTGAAGAATGCTTCTATTGCCCCCAACGCTCACCAGTCCTCTGTGTTCTCAACAATTGTCAATTGAGTCACAAGCAGCTTCCTTGCATTAATCCAGCACCTACACTGATGGACAGAGTCTCTGTTCTCATGGCATATCTCCGCCTCCGGATCCATGTTAACATAGAGAACATTCTTTGGAGGGAGGGAGTGCATAGGGCCTACATGTGTGTAATGCCAACCTATGGGTGGCTTTCTGATGTGTTATGTGAGCGTTGTGGGCTTTTTTGGCGGGTTATTTACTGAGGGGGCTTTTCTCACATCAAACTTTGTGATGCTGTAGGCTTTGATAAGAGTTAGAATGCTGTGTGTCCAGCTCAAGATTGGGATGTGGCAGAGAGGCCTTCACAGGGGCTTCTCTCATGCGTGACTCAACACTAGACTGAACAAGCTGACCTCTGCCACCTTTATAATGTAAGCAATGGTTTGAGGGGAGACATGGATGACTAAGAGAAAATGATGTGAATTCTGTATGAAACTTTGGAAACACCGGAAACAGCTGGGAGACTAACTGACAGAAAGAACAGTAAATACTGGTCCTAACTGTACTGCATTTTCATGTTGTTGAACATTGAGTTGTTAGTGGCACAATGCACCCAATAGGCCTGGGTTTCTGCTTTAATGTTTGGCCTTTAATAGTGTACGCTGGTGTGCCATGATTTGCACCGGGACAACGATTTATTCACCTTATCAAAACAATTCAACTTTACGATAAGTATATGCATCTGAATACGTCCTCTCACCACCTCAATGTCCAATTGAAAGCAGAAAGATGTTGGTGCTGAATGAGCATTTCCCACTGTGCAGTAGTTCAGTAGTGAAGACCACACTCCCAAAGTGCTGAGTTGAGTTACAGATATCATGCATGTCAGTGTTGCCACTTGCCACCATTTGTCGAGGACTTGCATGCCATCTTTTGTGACTTCGATTGAACTATGATAAATGTCAGAGGACTAGGTTACAATCTACTTATAGCATAACATGCTATGCCTTAACCTTTTAGCATATATTGTACGAAGCGAATACCGACTTGGGACTTAAAATCACTGTTCACTGGAATTTCGAAGAAACCCACGAGTCACAAACTTTAAACGGGACTAGGACTTCACATGACTGGAATAGGATTTCAAAGACACATCCAAAATGGATTCATGGTTAGAAAAATCAACATACAGTATAGGGCTGGGTATCGATTTGAATTTCAAGAATCGATTCCGATTCACATGGTTCAGAATCGATTATCACGATTACATTTGATTCGATTCAATTCAATATCGATTCAGTTAGTGTTACTAAAACCTGAATTAGATGACTGCCCAGTTGCAACACATCAATACTAATATTATATTGACATTTGACAGCAAATGAATATGAAATATTGGTAGTTAATGGCTGAAAGTCTGAAACTGTTGAAAATGGCAAGGACCAATCCCCCTCCCAGAATGTAGTATTGCTTTCAAAAACATGCTGTGGGCAGAATTAGATTCAAAATGAAATTTGTGTTTAGGTAGTTACTTAATTAATAAAAATATTTATTGGATATGAAAAAGATTCAGAACAAAAGCTGCAATTGTACTGGAACTCTATTCACCCCAAAGCTGTTAAAGGTGTAGTAAAGGGAAAAATCATGTTTAGCCCTGTTTTAAGGTTACTTATGATCATATACAATGGTTCAGATCAAAACGTTGACAAAACTAGCACTTTTGAGAAAGTTGATAATTGCTCTACCACCGTTTAGGTCATACAATGGATGTGGGTGGGCACCTTGAAAAATCATTCAAAAACATCAAGCTCATAAAAAGAAAGAAAAAGCAATCAAGCCGCATGTACACTGTGCGATAAAACCCACGATTCTGAGGTCGTAAGGTGGTCGTGGGTCGTGATTCATTGCTATGACGTTCTACGACGAGGCTACGACCTCCCGACAAAATATCTGGTAGGGCTATGTCAGATATTTTCGTCGTAGATCGCAGATCACATAGACGTTTAGCCAAGATGAATCGTGGGCATAATCGTGGCTGACAGAAATCGTATAGTGTGAATACAAATCGCATAGTGTGAATACACACGTCGTATGGTCGTATGGTCTTGAGACAGAGTCCTGGTCGTACAGTGGGAAGGGATCCCTGATCACCGAAGATTTTTTCAGTCGCACAGTGTAGCCTACATGCGGCTTTACGCAAGAGACACATTTGAACTAAGTAGGCTACCGAACGTGCAACACTAACAGGGGATTCTAAAATTCAAATTTCGATTCAAAATCGGAACATCGATTTCTTGAACCCAGGCCTAATACACAGTACCGGGAGAAAAACGTGCCAACAGTAAATTAGATGCAGAGTATCCTGTCGAGCCAGACACTGGCTTGCGCAAATGACATGTGCGATGGTGTACGGAAGTGAAGGAAGCGAGGGGACCACAATACCGCTGTGTACTGACTGGGCCCATCAATGTACAGTGTTTCGGTGCTGAACAATAGGACTCTTACAGAGGCAGAGTGTCACATAACCGCAATGCATGTTCCCGGCTGCCGGGCACAAAGCCGGGCCTCTCGTGAGTGTACAGTCATGTCATTGCGACAGAAAATACCACTTCTGTACGTCCCAGCACACCAGATGTGCAGCACATGCAAGCGCGCGCGCACACACACGCACATACTGTACATGTGGACATGTATGTATAGTACACATGTTCACACACGCACTCACGCACTCACGCACGTGCGCGCACACACACACACACTGTACATGTATAGTACACATGTGCACACACACACTGTACATGTATAGTACACATGTTCACACACACACATACACACTGTACATGAACACATGTAGTACACAGGTTCACACAAACACACACACACACACACACCCTACACATGCACATATACATTATGCACCCCACACATACTCTCGCATACCACTTTTGGACCCCTAAGCCTCCAAAGACCCATAAACACACATGCATATGAACACACCCTATCCTGTACTCCCCGTCACGTCTCCATACACACACATACTTAGGGATGATCTCTGACCCCCTTAAAGTAACACACCATATGCACTCTGCACAAACTCGTCACACATGCAGGCGCGCATGCGCATACAGACACACACACACACACAAACACACACACACACACACACACCATTTTTCTCTCACATGCTAAACACATATTCTCCAGCAAACAAACAAACAAACTTGGGCACACACAGAGTACCGCATGCTCCCTAATAGTCCACACATCCCCTGCCTGCACAAACACACATCACACACACACACACACACACACACACACACACACACCCTACCCGCTCGGTGCTCTCCCCCTGTCACCCACACTTGCCTCCCTCACCACCCACCTACTTCCCCCACCCTTTGGCTCAGCTGTCCGGCGCACTCAAGGCCCACCACGGGCTGACATTCTCTCCATGACATCAGGGAGCTCATGCACTTTCACAGCCAGGCATGTGTCACTCCCTCTCCTGCGCGCTCGCCGGCTGGTCTGGGCCCACGCTCGCAGGCCGGAGCCGGGCGTTCATGTCAACTCCCCACGGAGAACAGACATAGACACACACACACACGCTACTGTAGCTACTTGCACGGAGGTAAAAAAGCCCGCTTTCATACGGATGCCCTGCTGACATCGCGTAGAGGCCTCTGGTCTAAATATGCCAGGATTGCATTTCTGGGATATTTGAAAAGAAGTGTGTCAACGTCAACTCCGGCATTGCCTACGGTAGCGTAGGTGAAGACCACACACTGCGCGTGGGGCCGGTGCGGCATACCGTCGCCTCACAGCGGGGAGGTCGTGGGTTCGATTCCCGCATGGGGTCATCTCCCAGGTCTTTCTGTGTGGAGTTTGCATGCATGCATGTTCTCCTAGTGCTCACTTGGGTTCCCCCCCACATAGAACCCTGATCAGAAAAACATGCAGACAAAGACAGAGGACAAATTTCAGCGGCGACCGCTTCAGCACGCGCACGCGTGTGTGTGTTCTGTGTCGTTGCACGTGTGCTGTGTGTCACTGCATGACTCTAAATAAAAGACTAAAAAGCCGCCATGTTTGTTTATGTAAAGTTTGTGTTGAGGACCCCAGGAAGAATAGCTTGTATAGGAATTTACTCAAGGCTCTTCTATCTGAATCTTCCTGTCCTCTCCTATGAACAAAGGAGAGCCTTGAGTAGTAATTAATAAATTCCTTTACAAGCTGCTGCAGCGCTAATGGGGATCCAAATAAACTGAACTAAACCTCCCCTGGCCAGAACTATCTGTTACATTGACAATTAAGCATTTCATGTAATGCATTGTCCACTTTCGCAAATGGATTCAGGCTTCTATAGTTGAGGATGAATGAGCGTTTATTACACTGCAACGCAGAGGTAGTTTACACAGAGTCGCTGTCAGGTGAAAACCACTTATCTCCAAAATGGCAAGTTTTCAGAATGTTGAAAAGAACATTCCAATTCCTATGTTTCTGAACATAAAATCACATATGATGAGTTGTTTAGAATACGTCTGAGGGTTGGGAGGTGTTCAGAGGTTGTAAAGGGTAGGCCACAAATAAAAGATAGGAAAAACGTTCTCCAAAATGGAGTTACGTGGTTTTCATCTGACAGCGACGATAGTTTACATATAATTCAAGATTCAAGATTCAATATCAGCTTTATTAGCCATATAGCCGTATCAGGCTCACACACACTAGAAATTTGACTAGGGTTAAGACATACGCTGATGCAGATAACATAGGACAGGGTGCAGGACACAACAGGACAGTGCAAATGCAGCACAATAAACAGTGCAAATACAAAATATAAGATACAAAATACAGTGCAAACCAAATACAGTGCAATAAAAAAATTACCATATACTGTTTAAAAAAGGGAGGCACAAATGCAATTTACGTACTATACAGAATGGAGTGTGGTGAGTGTATGTACTGTACAGTGAGTGTAGTGTGACATCTGAGCGATGTTACTACAGGTATGTATGGGTGCACAGTTCAAGATTCAAGAACGTGTGTGCCGTTGAGGTGTGTGGACCAATCAGAGGTCGCGTGCAAGTGGTGCAAGGGGTGTAGAGTCAGTGTGTGGGGGGGCGTCGTGGAGGGACACAAGCCTTGTTGATGAGTCTGATGGCCGTGGGAGAGAAGCTGTTTTTGTGGCGCGAGGACCCGGTCCAGATGGAACGCAGTCTCCTGCCAGAGGGGAGTGGGTCAAAGTGACCGTGACCGGGATGGGAGGGATCGGCCACATCATGTTTTGTTTTATGGGCAATGTTTCATGCCTGCTCCTTTAATTCGGCTGATGTTCCCGCCTATGGGTCCTTCTGCACTCAACGCACCCATGGGTGCTCCACAGGTGCTCTGCATTCTACAATTACAACTGTGTTTATGATTGGTGCCCTTTTTGGGACTTTTGTATATTTTGTATATGTCCATGTTTCTCATTCACCTTATAGCTGACGAAGGCTCCACGCCGAAACGTTCTCTTTCTGCCCATTAAAATGGCAATTTAATATAGCCTACCATGAGTGCCGGTCTCTCCTTTTTTCATTTTATGGGCAAAACCACAACATAATTCTCCACATTGCCGGGTTTCTGTCACAGATGGATCTGTCTCTGTGTAAATGACACTAGATCCTAGGCCTTAATACCATTGTTCCGCTGCACAAGAACGCATTGTCTTTGTGGCGCGGAGAATGTATCTGGGCCTGCTTCCGTATGCTAGTGCTGACTGATGCCCTTCACAGGGTAGGGGGTTGGTAGGGGTCTGGTAGGGGGCAGATTTGGGGTCTGGTAGGGGGTTGGTAGGGGGCTGGTAGGGTGCTGGTTGGGCGTTGGTTGGGGGTTGGTTGGGGGCTGGTTGGGGGCTGGTAGGAGCAGGGTAGGGGTCTGGTAGGGGTCTGGTAGGGGGCTGGATGGGGGTTGGTAGGGGGCTGGTAGGGGGTTGGTAGGAGCAGGGTAGGGGTCTGGTAGGGGGTTGGTAGGGGGTTGGTAGGGGGCTGGTAGGGGGCTGGATGGGGGTTGGTAGGGGGTTGGTAGGGGGCTGGTAGGGGGCTGGATGGGGGTTGGTAGGGGGTTGGTAGGGGGCTGGTAGGGGGTTGGTAGGGGGTTGGTAGGGGGCTGGTAGGGGGTTGGTAGGGGGTTGGTAGGGGGCTGGTAGGGGGTTGGTAGGGGGTTGGTAGGGGTCTGGTAGGGGGTTGGTAGGGGGTTGGTAGGGGGCTGGTAGGGGGTTGGTTGGGGGTTGGTAGGGGGTTGGTAGGGGTCTGGTAGGGGGTTGGTAGGGGTCTGGTAGGGGGCTGGTAGGGGGTTGGTTGGGGGTTGGTAGGGGGTTGGTAGGGGGCTGGTAGGGGGTTGGTAGGGGTCTGGTAGGAGGTTGGTAGGGGGTTGGTAGGGGGTTGGTAGGGGGCTGGTAGGGGGCTGGTAGGGGGCTGGTAGGGGGCTGGATGGGGGTTGGTAGGGGGCTGGTAGGGGGCTGGATGGGGGTTGGTAGGGGGTTGGTAGGGGGTTGGTAGAGGGTTGGTAGGGGGTTGGTAGGGGGCTGGTAGGGGGCTGGATGGGGGTTGGTAGGGGGCTGGTAGGGGGCTGGATGGGGGTTGGTAGGGGGCTGGTAGGGGGCTGGATGGGGGTTGGTAGGGGGCTGGTAGGGGGCTGGATGGGGGTTGGTAGGGGGTTGGTAGAGGGTTGGTAGGGGGTTGGTAGGGGGCTGGTAGGGGGCTGGATGGGGGTTGGTAGGGGGCTGGTAGGGGGCTGGATGGGGGTTGGTAGGGGGCTGGTAGGGGGTTGGTTGGGGGTTGGTAGGGGTCTGGTAGGGGGTTGGTAGGGGGTTGGTAGGGGGTTGGTAGGGGGCTGGTAGGGGTCTGGTAGGGGTCTGGTAGGGGGTTGGTAGGGGGTTGGTAGGGGGTTGGTAGGGGGCTGGTAGGGGGTTGGTAGGGGTCCGGTAGGGGGTTGGTAGGGGGCTGGTAGGGGTCTGGTAGGGGGTTGGTAGGGGGTTGGTAGGGGGTTGGTAGGGGGTTGGTAGGAGGCTGGTAGGGGGTTGGTAGGGGGTTGGTAGGGGGTTGGTAGGGGGCTGGTAGGGGGTTGGTAGGGGGTTGGTAGGGGGCTGGTAGGGGGTTGGTAGGGGGTTGGTAGGGGTCTGGTAGGGGGTTGGTAGGGGGTTGGTAGGGGGCTGGTAGGGGGTTGGTTGGGGGTTGGTAGGGGGTTGGTAGGGGGCTGGTAGGGGGTTGGTAGGGGTCTGGTAGGAGGTTGGTTGGGGGTTGGTAGGGGGTTGGTAGGGGGTTGGTAGGGGGTTGGTAGGGGTCCGGTAGGGGGTTGGTAGGGGGTTGGTAGGGGGCTGGTAGGGGGTTGGTAGGGGGTTGGTAGGGGTCTGGTAGGAGGTTGGTTGGGGGTTGGTAGGGGGTTGGTAGGGGGTTGGTAGGGGGCTGTTAGGGGGTTGGTAGGGGGCTGGTAGGGGGTTGGTTGGGGGTTGGTAGGGGGTTGGTAGGGGGTTGGTAGGGGGCTGGTAGGGGGTTGGTAGGGGGTTGGTAGGGGGCTGGTAGGGGGTTGGTAGGGGGTTGGTAGGGGGTTGGTAGGGGGCTGGTAGGGGGTTGGTAGGGGGTTGGTAGGGGGTTGGTAGGGGGTTGGTAGGGGGTTGGTAGAGGGTTGGTAGGGGGTTGGTAGGGGTCTGGTAGGGGGTTGGTAGGGGGTTGGTAGGGGGTTGGTAGGGGGTTGGTAGGGGGCTGGTAGGGGGCTGGTAGGGGGTTGGTAGGGGGCTGGTAGGAGGTTGGTTGGGGGTTGGTAGGGGGTTGGTAGGGGGCTGGTAGAGGGTTGGTAGGGGGTTGGTAGGGGGCTGGTAGAGGGTTGGTAGGGGGCTGGTAGGGGTCTGGTAGGGGGTTGGTAGGGGGCAGATTTGGGGGCTGATAGGGGTTGGTAGGGGGTTGGTAGGGGTCTGGTAGGGGTCTGGTAGGGGGTTGGTAGGGGGCTGGTAGAGGTCTGGTAGGGGGTTGGTAGGAGGTTGGTAGGAGGTTGGTTGGGGGTTGGTAGGGGGTTGGTAGGAGGGTGGTAGGGGGTTGGTAGGGGGTTGGTAGGAGGGTGGTAGGGGGTTGGTAGGAGGTTGGTAGGAGGTTGGTTGGGGGTTGGTAGGGGGTTGGTAGGAGGGTGGTAGGGGGTTTGTAGGAGGTTGGTAGGAGGTTGGTAGGAGGTTGGTTGGGGGTTGGTAGGGGGTTGGTAGGGGGCTGGTAGGGGGTTGGTAGGGGGCTGGTAGGGGGTTGGAAGGAGGCTGGTAGGGGGTTGGTAGGAGGTTGGTAGGAGGTTGGTTGGGGGTTGGTAGGGGGTTGGTAGGAGGTTGGTTGGGGGTTGGTTGGGTGTTGGTAGGGTGTTGGTAGGAGGCTGGTAGGGGGTTGGTTGGGGGTTGGTAGGGGGTTGGTAGGGGGTTGGTAGGGTGTTGGTAGGAGGCTGGTAGGGGGTTGGTTGGGGGTTGGTAGGGGGTTGGTAGGGGGTTGGTAGGGGGTTGGTAGGGGTCCGGTAGGGGGTTGGTAGGGGGTTGGTAGGGGGCTGGTAGGGGGCTGGTAGGGGGTTGGTAGGGGGTTGGTAGGGGGTTGGTAGGGGGCTGGTAGGGGGTTGGTAGGGGGTTGGTAGGGGGCTGGTAGGGGGTTGGTAGGGGGTTGGTAGGGGGTTGGTAGGGGGCTGGTAGGGGGCTGGTAGGGGGTTGATAGGGGGTTGGTAGGGGGTTGGTAGGGGGTTGGTAGGGGGCTGGTAGGGGGTTGGTAGGGGGTTGGTAGGGGGCTGGTAGAGGGTTGGTAGGGGGCTGGTAGGGGGCTGGTAGGGGGTTGGTAGGGGGCTGGTAGGGGGTTGGTAGGGGGTTGGTAGGGGGTTGGTAGGGGTCCGGTAGGGGGTTGGTAGGGGGTTGGTAGGGGGCTGGTAGGGGGCTGGTAGGGGGTTGGTAGGGGGCTGGTAGGGGGTTGGTAGGGGGTTGGTAGGGGGTTGGTAGGGGGCTGGTAGGGGGTTGGTAGGGGGCTGGTAGAGGGTTGGTAGGGGTCCGGTAGGGGGTTGGTAGAGGGTTGGTAGGGGGTTGGTAGGGGGTTGGTAGAGGGTTGGTAGGGGGTTGGTAGAGGGTTGGTAGGGGTCTGGTGTAGGGTTGGTAGGGGGTTGGTAGGGGGTTGGTAGGGGGTTGGTAGGGGACTGTGGTTGGCTGCAGAGATGGAGGACTGGGGGAGGGGAAAGACAGCAAAAATGCACAGGCAGGAGTCAGGACAGCTCTGGAATTTATTTCACACACACACACACACACACACACACACACACACACACACACACACACACACAGACGCAAACACACACAGAACATACACACTTACGCAGATACACACAGGCATGAGTGCCATACAGACACTCACACCAAGTTCCTGTTTACGCCTGCACACTACTACTATACACTACAGGGTTATGAGAGAGATATTGTACATGTGAGGCAGGGAGTGTGAATGTGTGTGTGTGTGTGTGTGTGTGTGTGTGTGTGTCTGTGTGTGTGTACGCCCATGCCAGCACGTCTGTTCATCTGTGAACATCATGTGTGTTTATCCATGCACTGTGTGAGTGTGTCTCTTTGTGTGTGTGTGTGTGTGTGTGTGTGTGTGTGTGTGTGCATTATAGATGAGGACTATGGGGGCAAACCCAGGAAGTGACTCCACCTTATAGAAATGTACAGAATTTGCCGTAACACCTCCTGTGGGGCGTGAGGGGGAAAGCCCAGTCTGCAACGAGCCAGAGAGCCGGGAGGAGAAAGCTGTTAGCCAGTGCTTCACAACCTAGCCCCCATAACCTCTCCATCTTCTTCCCTCAAAAGACTGCATTGTTTCCAGTATGGAGTAAGAGAGTGAGAGAGGAGAGAGAGAGAGTGAGAGAGGGAGGGAGGGAGATGAGTGGAGAGGAGAGGAGAGAGAGAGAGAGGGATTGAGAGAGCAGAGCTACAGAAGCTGGCTGTGGCTAGGGCTGAGGCTTGGACTGGGTCGGAGGCTGAGGCTGGAGTTTGGGGCCGGGGCCAGGGCCAGGGCTGGGGCCAGGGCAGTGGGCAGAGGGCGTTGGGCCGATGCCTAAAACCACACGCAGGGGAGGGCCAGACACAGACCAGCTCTGTGTGCCTCACAGCGCACTGCTGGAGACTTGCACCAGGTTAACAGCGTCTTATGAAAAACCCCACAACACAACATGAAAAACACGCGTAACCGTCAGAGAGCTAACGGACTCAACCGTCTCAGACCCCCACCTGCGACCACATTCTGGTGGCGTTTCTCTCCATTCTGCGGAGAGGTGTTGCCGTTTTCCCTGCATCACCTGAATGAGCCAATCAGCTTGGCCTACTGGCCGCTGCCCCTGTGCAGGCTGGGTAATGATATGTGCTAGTTTCACACTGGCATTGAAAATTAGCATCATGAGACTCTTAGCAGTTGTCGCAAGTTGTTGTGTCATGCGAGTCCAAGATTCAAGAGGGTGTTATTCAAGAATGTGTTATGGTAACTAATTTGATGGATTAAGCTACAGCTACAAAACAATTGACTGCACGGAACAATATCCAGATCGTATCAAAAACACACAAAAAAACAACTGGAGGCATTAGATATTTGTGGAGTGTTTTCACTTTTTTATTGAAACAGTATGAACAAAAACACTGCAATTAAATAAAAGGACTCAAACAAATCAGACAGCAAAAATTAAAGACCTAGAGTTGATAATATGGAGCAAAGCAGAGGGGGTAGGTGTAGGCAGGGGGGGGGGGGGGTGTAGGGGAGAGGGGTGTAGGGGGGGGGGTGAGTGAGGGCGGCGGGGGTGGGGTGGGGCAACAAACATCGTCGCAAATAGTTGCAGTGTCTAAGCGGATTCATTAAACATTATCATCACTCATTCAGTGCACTTATTAAAATTGAGTTCTTAAAGCAAGCGGAGCTAAGCTGAGACTTCATTATTTGTACACCCATTAATGACCACTTAACGATAGTAATACTTCAAATAAAAGAAATGTGTGCATTTCTGCCTAACACTGTGCACTAAAACTGAATGCATCCATGGAGTTGTCCTGTGCATGAGATCTGGGGGGGAAGCTGTACTTAAAAGATCACGTGTGTAGAGTATTCTACCCTAACAAGAGAAAGCAGAGGTCAAATGAAAACAGTTGTACAGTACTGGACAATGCTAGCATTACGTAGGGTAAGACCCACTACCTGTGTATGGAACATGTTTTTGAGTAAAAACCTAAAGTCATCAAAGCTGTCCTATTGGAATGGGTGTCAGTTAAAGTACAGTCAATTCACATTAATGCACTTCAAAAGTCAAAATTCTCCAAACTATCCAGGGAATACCAGAGACAGTGGCACAAACCCTTCTGCTAAATTTCACAGATATGTATTAGGTTTTTATGTCAGTGTTAAAGCGGGCAGAATGTCACGTTACTCTTGCAAATGAGGACGCCTGTTTCATTAGGCACTCCGTTAACCCTCCGAAACATGAGCACAATGTTGACACAACTTCTGCACACAGTGCTTCATATAGTTGTTGAACATTTTGTTCGCTAGCGAGGGACTCGTTGGCTGGGTGTTAAGGTGAGAAAATACTAGCTTGGGTGGTTTTTCAGTAGGTCCATTGGCTACAATAGAAGTAGCCTGTGAATGTTCCTGTGTAATACTGAAAACTATGGTAAGCAATTGCAACATGTGAGAAAGTCATTAGCTGTATGTATGTAGTCCCTTTGCATGGTATATACACCCTATGGAATTTATAACATTCTCTCCTGCTTCCTTCTCCGCATTCACCTTTTTAAAATTTCATTAGCGTCTTTCTTTTTGTTTTGTGTTGTTTTGTTTTTAGGTCCTCTTCACCAACTCAAATGCAAATGAGTTAATGTACATATCACCGAATAAGAGAGAGCTTTTTTTTCTTTTCTTTTCTTTTTTTTATACCACAAATCAGATAATCCTGAACTTCCTTCTCGGTTACATTTTAAAGACCCTGAAATTCATTGTGACATCTTGTGGCCATCTTGTTTTTGTTTGTTTCTGTCGGTGGGTTGTTGGTGTGGGGGGTTGCTGTGGGGTTGGACAGAGCCGTTGATGGCGGTTTGAGGGGGGCAGAAGGAGGATGGAAGTCCACTTCCCCTTCACACACACACCTCCACCCCCCTTCTTTTGGCAACAGTCCAGAGTCCTGGTTAGGTTAGAGTGCTGGTAGCATGCTTGTTTAATGACAGGAAATGACATAGTTCAGTAGTTCAGAGTTTCCAGAACTTGGGGCGCTCTTCCTGTCTTGCAGCCTTTCTCCTCAGGGGCTGAAGGAAGCAGAAAGAGAGAGGTTTTATGACTCACACATTATTTGTACACTTTCTCAGTATCTGGTCATGGTTGATAAAATGTCAGTTGACAGTTGAAACGGAGGTTTGAAAAATAATAAGGTTGATTTATGATGAATATACCGTAACACTATCCATGGAGTATGGCACTTTTAGTCTTTGTAATGTTTCATGATGTGTCATTATTTATTGACTATCTTATTAGTTACATTGACCAGAACACGAAGAACCAAGAATATAGGTGGTTGTAGTTTCATTAAATACATATTTGATTAAAAGTCACACGTTTAGACAATATACAGTATCAAAATGTTATCTTAGTTATGGACACAAAGCCTTTAGGCTGGGATAATTGCGTTCTTAAAAAATATTATGGGTTGACTCAAAAGTTGTTCAGGAATAAATTAAAAAAGTATATTTTTAACTTAATATCTTTTACCCAGTTTAAGCGTAGCTTAAGTCAGCTCAGAACTGAAGTTGGTATGATGAATGATAAACCTTTTCAAAACAGACCGACAACAACAACATAAATCTTTTAGAATTAGTTCTCGGGATGAAACACGCAAGACGACAGCTTTTAATTGCTACTCCACTTTGGACTGGGAATTCCCCATGGCCAGCGAGACCAGCCACATGATTAGCTCATAATCAATTAAAATGGATGATGTAAGGCCAAATTTCTCTTCAGTAAAGTCATACGGTCACACTAAGTCAATACTCGAGGCCAAATTGAAGATAATTCCAAGGCCAAATAGAGCCGCTTGTTTCAATGAATAAACAAAGGCTGCTTTGGCTTCTTGGCCCATGTGTCGATGTGTCTGTGGAGCAACAACCAACAGCTTGTCTAGTGTGACAGACGGTTGTTATGTGTCTGTGACTTTGGACCACGGTAGCCCGAGAGGGGGTTAAAAGGATTAACTTGGGGTATAACAATCAAAAGAGAAAATTACAGAAACCAAGATGCTCTCTTTTTTCGCAGGCTTTTTCTTTGCAGACCTAAGGTATAGAAAACGTTTCCCACATTAGCAAAACAGGCAGAACTCCATGACAGTATTCTCATAGGAGAAGGTATAGAGGAAGAGAGTACACAGCCATCTATAGAACAGCTCTATAGCCCTCCCACGAGGGAGAGTTATGACTCCAATGGAGTTTGCTTCAGACGACCAAGTATGGTTGAAATGCAGTTTGTGTTGGGCATGAGGGGACGCCTTATCGTTGCTAACCACATTCTTCTCAACACCCATTGCATCAGGGGCAGTGTCATTCCAGGTATTTCATCGCAGGAAAGTGCAGTGGCTTAATGTGCATGCAGGCTCATTCACACCATATCTAGACGAAGTGATTTGAAATCACTGAAGTGTATTATTGCTCCGACTCTCTTTCCTAAAGTCGGAACACAAGGTGCTCGTTTTGTGTTTGACGGCGTACCCTGCGGAGATACTTACGAGTATTTGCCCATCCTCCTCACCACGGCGACCAGCACAGCTATAACAATGATCACTGCCACCAACGCGCCGATCACGATGCCGGCCAACTGGCCAGAGCTCATTCCCTCTGCTGAACACCAAGACACAAAGGGAGAGAGGAGAAAGAACAGATGGAGAGAGAGAGAGAGTGGAAGCAAACAAAGAGAAAAAAGGAGCCGTGAGCCAGAGAAACGCGCCCAAAGGCTGTTGAGGCCCAGTACAGACCCCCACACACCCCCCCAGCATGCAGCGCGGCGCTCTATTCAAATTCAGCTCCACCGTTTTCGAGGTGGGAACTGAAATTCAGCTCACGAAACCCAAATGGCGTCCGGGGCCCCCCCCCCCCCTTACCTGCGGGGTCTTCCACCACCACCTCGCCCCCGGCCTCGGCCGCGCCGTCGACCACGGCCTCCCCTGTCTCCGGCTCCTTGGGCTCCGCCGGGGCCTCCGCCGGGGCGTCAGTCACCACCGGCGCCGGGGCATCGGTGACGGGCGCCGCCGCCGCCTCCTCGGGCACGACCGGGGCCTCGGTCGCCGGGACCTCGGGCGCCACGGGGGCCTCCGTCGCCTCGGGGGCGGTGGCGGCCTCGGTGGCGGCCGGAGCCTCCGGTTCTACAGCGAGGAGGGGGGCGTCTGTTACAACGACTTCTTCGGGCGCGGCCGGCGCCTCGGTGTCGGCGGCGGGCCCATCTGTGACGGCGGGCTCTTCCGCGGCGACGGTGGCCGCCTCAGCCTCCGGGGCTTTGGGCGCATCGGTCACCAAATCCGAGGGGGACACCAGGGTGCCTAGGGGGCAGCAAAGAGGGCAGGGAGGAGGTCAGGGACAACACAGGGAATTAGGCTGCACACTGTACCTGAACACCGGAGGAGGGTGATTCATTAATGACCTTCTAACTGAAACGAAGAGGCATGTGAACATGGTTGTGACATCCTGTTAATTCATATCCTTTAGTCTTTCTCAGTGACTTTGACAACTGTGTGAAATGCAGTAGCTGGAAAGACAGCTGGAAGGTAAGTGGTACAAGTACATGGATTTCACCTACTGTAAATACAGTAGCACCTTTCTACCTTAACGGACAAAGCGCTTTACAATGGCCTCTCATTCACCCGTTGGCACACGCATTCACACACCGATGGTTGCAAGCTGCCATGCAAGGTGCTAGCCTGCTCATTGGGAGCAATTTGGGGTTCAGTGTCTTGCTCAAGACACGTGGACAGGAGGAGGCCGGGATTCGAACCGCTGACCCTACGATCACCGGACGACCCGCTCCACCTCCCGAGCCACAGCCGCCCCAACGTTCCCTCGGGATTTGGGGAAAATGGACGAGAGAACGCCCCCCCCCCCCAAAAAAAACGGAGCACGTAAATATGAACATTCTTCTTCGACGTCGTGATCCCTGAGCGTTTCCCTTTCACCGGCCCCCGGTCTGTTACTCCCGGCCCTGACACAACGTCTCCTCTTCCCTCCCTTCCTGCCTCATCCTCGGCCGTGAGAACATGGCCACCACACCCCGTGACTGAACAAACGTTGGCCCTCCCTCCCTCCCTCACTCCGCACCCCCTCCATCCTGTCTTGCTGAACGTGTTTGCGCACTTGCATGCCACATCCTCTGCTTCACTTCCTGTGCAGGGAGCCAATGCCGTAAGAGAGCCTGGATGGGGCAGGATGTCAACAGACGATGTAGTAGGGGAAAAACACAATGGCTGATTCTGTGGGCTGGCCACATCTCTTATCAATGTTGTTGTTATTGTTATCGCACAATGCTTTTAGAAA